>NW_027227919.1:0-20401 GCF_037783145.1 Equus przewalskii | reverse complement strand
GCCAGAACCACTTGGCGGACACTGTGTAAACACCTGTCGGGCCGGCCGGAACCACATCTCAGACGTGCCAGAACCATGTGCATGAGATGCTGGAACCACACCCCGAACAGACGGAAAACACCTGCCAGACCCGTCTGAACAACCTGCCGAGCACGCCGGAGCCACCTGCTCGACTCGCCGGAACCACCTACCTGACATGCCCAAATCACCAGCCGGGTATGCCAGAACCACTTGGCGGACACTCCGGAATCATCTGCCCGACATGCCGGAACCAGCTCTCAGACACACCAGAACCACGTGCCGGAGACGCCGGAAGCACCTGCCGAGCATGCCGGAGCCACCTGCTCGACTCGCCAGAAACACCTGCCGGACACGCCAAAATCACCTGCCGGGTACGCCAGAACCACCTGGCGGACACTCCGAAATCACCTGTCGCGCATGCCGGAACCACCTCTCAGACGTGCCGGAAGCACGTGCCGGACACGCCGGAATCACCTACCGGACAGACCGGAACCACCTGCCGAGCACGCCGGAGCCACCTGTTCGACTCGCTGGAACCACCTGCCGGACAGGCCAATATCAACTGCTGGCTATGCCAGAACCACCTGGGGGACGGTCCGGAATCGCCTGCCAGCCATGGCGGAACCACCTCTCAGACGTACCAGAACCACCTGCCGGAGAAGCTGGAAACACGTCCTGGACAGTCTGGAACCACCTGCCGGCCAAGCCTGAACCACCTGCCAAGCACAACGGAACAACCTGCCAGGCATGCCAAGATCACCTGCGTGTTATGCCAGAACCACATGGAGGACTCTCTGGGATGACCTGCCGGGCATGCCGGAACCACCTCTCAGACGTGCCAGAACCATGTGGCGGACAGTCCACAATCACCTGTTGGGCATGCGCAACCACCTCTGAGACGTACCAGAACCACATGCCGTGCAGGCTGGAACCACCTACCGGACAGACCGGAATCACCTTTCGGGCATGCCGGAACCACCTGTCAGATGTGCCAGAAACACGTGCCAGAGACGCCAGAAGCACCTGCCAAGCACGTTGGAACCACCTGCTCAACTCGCCTGAACCACCTGCCGGACATGCCAAAATCACCTGCCGACTATGCCAGAACCCCTTGGCGAACACTCCGGAGTCACTTCTCGGGCATGCAGGAACCACCTCTCAGACATGCCAGAACCCCGTGCCAATGACCCCGGAAGCACCAGCCGAGCACGCCGGAACCACTTGCTCGACTCGCCAGAACCACCTGCCGATCACGCAAAAATCACCTGCCGGCTACGCCACAACCAGTTGGTGAACACTTTGGAATCACCTGCCAGGCTTGCTGGAACCACCTGCCAGTCATGCCAAAATCACCTGCCAACTACGCCAGAACCGCTTGGCGGACACTGCGGAAACACCTGTCGGGCCGGCTGGAACCACATCTCAGACGTGCCAGAAACGTGTTCATGAGATGCTGGAACCACACCCCGAACAGACGGATACCACCTGCCAGAACCGCCTGAACCACCTGCTGAGCACGCCGGAACCACCTGCTCGACTCACCGGTACCACCTCCCTGACACGCCAAAATCACCTGCTGGGTATGCCAGAACCACTTGGCGGACACTCCGGAATCATCTGCCGGACATGCCGGAACCAGCTCTCAGACACACCAGAACCAAGTGCCGGAGACGCCGGAAGCACCTGCCGAGCATGCCGGAGCCACCTGCTCGACTCGCCAGAAACACCTGCCGGACAAGCCAAAATCACCTGCCGGGTATGCCAGAACCACCTGGCGGACACTACGGAATCACCTGCCGCGCATGCCGGAACCACCTCTCAGACGTGCCGGAAGCACGTGCCAGACACGCCGGAAACACCTACCGGACAGACCGGAACCACCTGCCAAGAACGCCGGAGCCACCTGTTCGACTCGCTGGAACCACCTGCCGGACAGACCGGAACCACCTGCCGGACACGCCGGAACCACCGGCTCGACCCGCCGGAATGACCGCTGGACATGCAAAATCACCTGCCGGCTACGCCAGAAACACTTGGCGAACACTCCGGAATCACCTGCCGGGCATGCCGGAACCACCTCTCAGATATGCCAGAACCACGTGCCAATGACCCCGGAAGCACCTGCCGAGCACGCCGGAACCACCTGCTCGACTCGCCAGAACCACCTGCCGGACACGCAAAAATCACCTGCCGGCTACGCCACAACCAGTTGGGGAACACTTCGGAATCACCTGCCGGGCTTGCTGGAACCACCTGCCGGTCATGCCAAAATCACCTGCCAACTACGCCAGTACCACTTGGCGGACACTGTGGAAACACCTGTCGGGCCGGCCGGAACCACATCTCAGACGTGCCAGAACCATGTGCATGAGATGCTGGAACCACACCCCGAACAGACGGAAAACACCTGCCAGACCCGTCTGAACAACCTGCCGAGCACGCCGGAGCCACCTGCTCGACTCGCCGGAACCACCTACCTGACATGCCCAAATCACCAGCCGGGTATGCCAGAACCACTTGGCGGACACTCCGGAATCATCTGCCGGACATGCCGGAACCAGCTCTCAGACACACCAGAACCACGTGCCGGAGACGCCGGAAGCACCTGCCGAGCATGCCGGAGCCACCTGCTCGACTCGCCAGAAACACCTGCCGGACACGCCAAAATCACCTGCCGGGTACGCCAGAACCACCTGGCGGACACTCCGAAATCACCTGTCGCGCATGCCGGAACCACCTCTCAGACATGCCGGAAGCACGTGCCGGACACGCCGGAATCACCTACCGGACAGACCGGAACCACCTGCCGAGCACGCCGGAGCCACCTGTTCGACTCGCTGGAACCACCTGCCGGACAGGCCAATATCAACTGCTGGCTATGCCAGAACCACCTGGGGGACGGTCCGGAATCGCCTGCCAGCCATGGCGGAACCACCTCTCAGACGTACCAGAACCACCTGCCGGAGAAGCTGGAAACACGTCCTGGACAGACTGGAACCACGTGACGGCCATGCCTGAACCACCTGCCGAGCACGGCGGAACCACCTGCCGGACACGCCAAAATCACCTGCGGGCTACGCCAGAACCACTTGGACGACTCTCCGAAATGACCTGCCGGGCATGTTGGAACCACCTCTCAGACGTGCCAGAAGCACGTGGCGGACAGTCCGGAATCACCTGTTGGGCATACGCAACCACCTCTGAGACGTACCAGAACCACGTGCCGTGCACGCCGGAACCACCTACCGGACACGCCAAAATCACCTGCCCGCTACACCACCACCACTTCGGGGACAAGCCGGAATCACGTGAGGGGCATGCCGGCACAGCCTCTCAGACTGAACCTCGTGCCGGACACCACAGAACCACCTGCCGGACAGACCGGAACCACCTGCCGGACACGCCGGAACCACCGGCTCGACCCGCCGGAACGACCGCTGGACATGCAAAATCACCTGCCGGCTACGCCGGAAACACTTGGCGAACACTCCGGAATCACCTGCCGGGCATGCCGGAACCACCTCTCAGATATGCCAGAACCACGTGCCAATGACCCCGGAAGCACCTGCCGAGCACGCCGGAACCACCTGCTCGACTCGCCAGAACCACCTGCCGGACACGCAAAAATCACCTGCCGGCTACGCCACAACCAGTTGGGGAACACTTCGGAATCACCTGCCGGGCTTGCTGGAACCACCTGCCGGTCATGCCAAAAGCACCTGCCAACTACGCCAGTACCACTTGGCGGACACTGTGGAAACACCTGTCGGGCCGGCCGGAACCACATCTCAGACGTGCCAGAACCATGTGCATGAGATGCTGGAACCACACCCCGAACAGACGGAAAACACCTGCCAGACCCGTCTGAACAACCTGCCGAGCACGCCGGAGCCACCTGCTCGACTCGCCGGAACCACCTACCTGACATGCCCAAATCACCAGCCGGGTATGCCAGAACCACTTGGCGGACACTCCGGAATCATCTGCCGGACATGCCGGAACCAGCTCTCAGACACACCAGAACCACGTGCCGGAGACGCCGGAAGCACCTGCCGAGCATGCCGGAGCCACCTGCTCGACTCGCCAGAAACACCTGCCGGACACGCCAAAATCACCTGCCGGGTACGCCAGAACCACCTGGCGGACACTCCGAAATCACCTGTCGCGCATGCCGGAACCACCTCTCAGACGTGCCGGAAGCACGTGCCGGACACGCCGGAATCACCTACCGGACAGACCGGAACCACCTGCCGAGCACGCCGGAGCCACCTGTTCGACTCGCTGGAACCACCTGCCGGACAGGCCAATATCAACTGCTGGCTATGCCAGAACCACCTGGGGGACGGTCCGGGATCACCTGCCAGCCATGGCGGAACCACCTCTCAGACGTACCAGAACCACCTGCCGGAGAAGCTGGAAACACGTCCTGGACAGACTGGAACCACGTGACGGCCATGCCTGAACCACCTGCCGAGCACGGCGGAACCACCTGCCGGACACGCCAAAATCACCTGCGGGCTATGCCAGAACCACTTGGACGACTCTCCGAAATGACCTGCCGGGCATGTTGGAACCACCTCTCAGACGTGCCAGAAGCACGTGGCGGACAGTCTGGAATCACCTGTTGGGCATACGCAAGCACCTCTGACACGTACCAGAACCACGTGCCGTGCACGCCGGAACCACCTACCGGACAGACCGGAATCAACTTTTGGGCATGCCGGAACCACCAGTCAGATGTGCCAGAAACACGTGCCGGAGACGCCGGAAGCACCTCCCGAGCACGTCGCAACCACCTGCTCAACTCGCCTGAACCACCTGCCGGACACGCCAAAATCACCTGCCCGCTACACCAGCACCACTTCGGGGACAAGCCGGAATCACGTGAGGGGCATGCCGGCACAGCCTCTCAGACTGAACCTCGTGCCGGACACCACAGAACCACCTGCCGGACAGACCGGAACCACCTGCCGGACACGCCGGAACCACCGGCTCGCCCCCCCGGAACGACCGCTGGACATGCAAAATCACCAGCCGGCTACGCCGGAAACACTTGGCGAACACTCCGGAATCACCTGCCGGGCATGCCGGAACCACCTCTCAGATATGCCAGAACCACGTGCCAATGACCCCGGAAGCACCTGCCGAGCACGCCGGAACCACCTGCTCGACTCGCCAGAACCACCTGCCGGACACGCAAAAATCACCTGCCGGCTACGCCACAACCAGTTGGGGAACACTTCGGAATCACCTGCCGGGCTTGCTGGAACCACCTGCCGGTCATGCCCCATCACCTGCCAACTACGCCAGTACCACTTGGCGGACACTGTGGAAACACCTGTCGGGCCGGCCGGAACCACATCTCAGACGTGCCAGAACCATGTGCATGAGATGCTGGAACCACACCCCGAACAGACGGAAAACACCTGCCAGACCCGTCTGAACAACCTGCCGAGCACGCCGGAGCCACCTGCTCGACTCGCCGGAACCACCTACCTGACATGCCCAAATCACCAGCCGGGTATGCCAGAACCACTTGGCGGACACTCCGGAATCATCTGCCCGACATGCCGGAACCAGCTCTCAGACACACCAGAACCACGTGCCGGAGACGCCGGAAGCACCTGCCGAGCATGCCGGAGCCACCTGCTCGACTCGCCAGAAACACCTGCCGGACACGCCAAAATCACCTGCCGGGTACGCCAGAACCACCTGGCGGACACTCCGAAATCACCTGTCGCGCATGCCGGAACCACCTCTCAGACGTGCCGGAAGCACGTGCCGGACACGCCGGAATCACCTACCGGACAGACCGGAACCACCTGCCGAGCACGCCGGAGCCACCTGTTCGACTCGCTGGAACCACCTGCCGGACAGGCCAATATCAACTGCTGGCTATGCCAGAACCACCTGGGGGACGGTCCGGAATCGCCTGCCAGCCATGGCGGAACCACCTCTCAGACGTACCAGAACCACCTGCCGGAGAAGCTGGAAACACGTCCTGGACAGTCTGGAACCACCTGCCGGCCAAGCCTGAACCACCTGCCAAGCACAACGGAACAACCTGCCAGGCATGCCAAGATCACCTGCGTGTTATGCCAGAACCACATGGAGGACTCTCTGGGATGACCTTCCGGGCATGCCGGAACCACCTCTCAGACGTGCCAGAACCATGTGGCGGACAGTCCACAATCACCTGTTGGGCATGCGCAACCACCTCTGAGACGTACCAGAACCACATGCCGTGCAGGCTGGAACCACCTACCGGACAGACCGGAATCACCTTTCGGGCATGCCGGAACCACCTGTCAGATGTGCCAGAAACACGTGCCAGAGACGCCAGAAGCACCTGCCAAGCACGTTGGAACCACCTGCTCAACTCGCCTGAACCACCTGCCGGACATGCCAAAATCACCTGCCGACTATGCCAGAACCCCTTGGCGAACACTCCGGAGTCACTTGTCGGGCATGCAGGAACCACCTCTCAGACATGCCAGAACCCCGTGCCAATGACCCCGGAAGCACCAGCCGAGCACGCCGGAACCACTTGCTCGACTCGCCAGAACCACCTGCCGATCACGCAAAAATCACCTGCCGGCTACGCCACAACCAGTTGGTGAACACTTTGGAATCACCTGCCAGGCTTGCTGGAACCACCTGCCAGTCATGCCAAAATCACCTGCCAACTACGCCAGAACCGCTTGGCGGACACTGCGGAAACACCTGTCGGGCCGGCTGGAACCACATCTCAGACGTGCCAGAAACGTGTTCATGAGATGCTGGAACCACACCCCGAACAGACGGATACCACCTGCCAGAACCGCCTGAACCACCTGCTGAGCACGCCGGAACCACCTGCTCGACTCACCGGTACCACCTCCCTGACACGCCAAAATCACCTGCTGGGTATGCCAGAACCACTTGGCGGACACTCCGGAATCATCTGCCGGACATGCCGGAACCAGCTCTCAGACACACCAGAACCAAGTGCCGGAGACGCCGGAAGCACCTGCCGAGCATGCCGGAGCCACCTGCTCGACTCGCCAGAAACACCTGCCGGACAAGCCAAAATCACCTGCCGGGTATGCCAGAACCACCTGGCGGACACTACGGAATCACCTGCCGCGCATGCCGGAACCACCTCTCAGACGTGCCGGAAGCACGTGCCAGACACGCCGGAAACACCTACCGGACAGACCGGAACCACCTGCCAAGAACGCCGGAGCCACCTGTTCGACTCGCTGGAACCACCTGCCGGACAGACCGGAACCACCTGCCGGACACGCCGGAACCACCGGCTCGACCCGCCGGAATGACCGCTGGACATGCAAAATCACCTGCCGGCTACGCCGGAAACACTTGGCGAACACTCCGGAATCACCTGCCGGGCATGCCGGAACCACCTCTCAGATATGCCAGAACCATGTGCCAATGACCCCGGAAGCACCTGCCGAGCACGCCGGAACCACCTGCTCGACTCGCCAGAACCACCTGCCGGACACGCAAAAATCACCTGCCGGCTACGCCACAACCAGTTGGGGAACACTTCGGAATCACCTGCCGGGCTTGCTGGAACCACCTGCCGGTCATGCCAAAAGCACCTGCCAACTACGCCAGTACCACTTGGCGGACACTGTGGAAACACCTGTCGGGCCGGCCGGAACCACATCTCAGACGTGCCAGAACCATGTGCATGAGATGCTGGAACCACACCCCGAACAGACGGAAAACACCTGCCAGACCCGTCTGAACAACCTGCCGAGCACGCCGGAGCCACCTGCTCGACTCGCCGGAACCACCTACCTGACATGCCCAAATCACCAGCCGGGTATGCCAGAACCACTTGGCGGACACTCCGGAATCATCTGCCGGACATGCCGGAACCAGCTCTCAGACACACCAGAACCACGTGCCGGAGACGCCGGAAGCACCTGCCGAGCATGCCGGAGCCACCTGCTCGACTCGCCAGAAACACCTGCCGGACACGCCAAAATCACCTGCCGGGTACGCCAGAACCACCTGGCGGACACTCCGAAATCACCTGTCGCGCATGCCGGAACCACCTCTCAGACGTGCCGGAAGCACGTGCCGGACACGCCGGAATCACCTACCGGACAGACCGGAACCACCTGCCGAGCACGCCGGAGCCACCTGTTCGACTCGCTGGAACCACCTGCCGGACAGGCCAATATCAACTGCTGGCTATGCCAGAACCACCTGGGGGACGGTCCGGGATCACCTGCCAGCCATGGCGGAACCACCTCTCAGACGTACCAGAACCACCTGCCGGAGAAGCTGGAAACACGTCCTGGACAGACTGGAACCACGTGACGGCCATGCCTGAACCACCTGCCGAGCACGGCGGAACCACCTGCCGGACACGCCAAAATCACCTGCGGGCTACGCCAGAACCACTTGGACGACTCTCCGAAATGACCTGCCGGGCATGTTGGAACCACCTCTCAGACGTGCCAGAAGCACGTGGCGGACAGTCCGGAATCACCTGTTGGGCATACGCAAGCACCTCTGACACGTACCAGAACCACGTGCCGTGCACGCCGGAACCACCTACCGGACAGACCGGAATCAACTTTTGGGCATGCCGGAACCACCAGTCAGATGTGCCAGAAACACGTGCCGGAGACGCCGGAAGCACCTGCCGAGCACGTCGCAACCACCTGCTCAACTCGCCTGAACCACCTGCCGGACACGCCAAAATCACCTGCCCGCTACACCACCACCACTTCGGGGACAAGCCGGAATCACGTGAGGGGCATGCCGGCACAGCCTCTCAGACTGAACCTCGTGCCGGACACCACAGAACCACCTGCCGGACAGACCGGAACCACCTGCCGGACACGCCGGAACCACCGGCTCGACCCGCCGGAACGACCGCTGGACATGCAAAATCACCAGCCGGCTACGCCGGAAACACTTGGCGAACACTCCGGAATCACCTGCCGGGCATGCCGGAACCACCTCTCAGATATGCCAGAACCACGTGCCAATGACCCCGGAAGCACCTGCCGAGCACGCCGGAACCACCTGCTCGACTCGCCAGAACCACCTGCCGGACACGCAAAAATCACCTGCCGGCTACGCCACAACCAGTTGGGGAACACTTCGGAATCACCTGCCGGGCTTGCTGGAACCACCTGCCGGTCATGCCCAAATCACCTGCCAACTACGCCAGTACCACTTGGCGGACACTGTGGAAACACCTGTCGGGCCGGCCGGAACCACATCTCAGACGTGCCAGAACCATGTGCATGAGATGCTGGAACCACACCCCGAACAGACGGAAAACACCTGCCAGACCCGTCTGAACAACCTGCCGAGCACGCCGGAGCCACCTGCTCGACTCGCCGGAACCACCTACCTGACATGCCCAAATCACCAGCCGGGTATGCCAGAACCACTTGGCGGACACTCCGGAATCATCTGCCCGACATGCCGGAACCAGCTCTCAGACACACCAGAACCACGTGCCGGAGACGCCGGAAGCACCTGCCGAGCATGCCGGAGCCACCTGCTCGACTCGCCAGAAACACCTGCCGGACACGCCAAAATCACCTGCCGGGTACGCCAGAACCACCTGGCGGACACTCCGAAATCACCTGTCGCGCATGCCGGAACCACCTCTCAGACGTGCCGGAAGCACGTGCCGGACACGCCGGAATCACCTACCGGACAGACCGGAACCACCTGCCGAGCACGCCGGAGCCACCTGTTCGACTCACTGGAACCACCTGCCGGACAGGCCAATATCAACTGCTGGCTATGCCAGAGCCACCTGGGGGACGGTCCGGAATCACCTGCCAGCCATGGCGGAACCACCTCTCAGACGTACCAGAACCACCTGCCGGAGAAGCTGGAAACACGTCCTGGACAGTCTGGAACCACCTGCCGGCCAAGCCTGAACCACCTGCCAAGCACAACGGAACAACCTGCCAGACACGCCAAAATCACCTGCGTGTTATGCCAGAACCACTTGGAGGACTCTCTGGGATGACCTGCCGGGCATGCCGGAACCACCTCTCAGACGTGCCAGAACCATGCGGCGGACAGTCCACAATCACCTGTTGGGCATGCGCAACCACCTCTGAGACGTACCAGAACCACATGCCGTGCAGGCTGGAACCACCTACCGGACAGACCGGAATCACCTTTCGGGCATGCCGGAACCACCTGTCAGATGTGCCAGAAACACGTGCCGGAGACGCCGGAAGCACCTGCCAAGCACGTTGGAACCACCTGCTCAACTCGCCTGAACCACCTGCCGGACATGCCAAAATCACCTGCCGACTATGCCAGAACCACTTGGCGAACACTCCGGAATCACTTGCCGGGCATGCCGGAACCACCTCTCAGATATGCCAGAACCACGTGCCAATGACCCCGGAAGCACCTGCCGAGCACGCCGGAACCACATGCTCGACTCGCCAGAACCACCTGCCGGACACGCAGAAATCACCTGCCGGCTACGCCACAACCAGTTGGGGAACACTTCGGAATCACCTGCCGGGCTTGCTGGAACCACCTGCCGGTCATGCCAAAATCACCTGCCAACTACGCCAGTACCACTTGGCGGACACTGTGGAAACACCTGTCGGGCCGGCCGGAACCACATCTCAGACGTGCCAGAACCATGTGCATGAGATGCTGGAACCACACCCCGAAAAGACGGAAAACACCTGCCAGACCCGTTTGAACAACCTGCCGAGCACGCCGGAGCCACCTACCTGACATGCCCAAATCACCAGCCGGGTATGCCAGAACCACTTGGCGGACACTCCGGAATCATCTGCCGGACATGCCGGAACCAGCTCTCAGACACACCAGAACCACGTGCCGGAGACGCCGGAAGCACCTGCCGAGCATGCCGGAGCCACCTGCTCGACTCGCCAGAAACACCTGCCGGACACGCCAAAATCACCTGCCGGCTACGCCAGAACCACCTGGCGGACACTCCGAAACCACCTGTCGCGCATGCCGGAACCACCTCTCAGACGTGCCGGAAGCACGTGCCGGACACGCCGGAATCACCTACCGGACACACCGGAACCACCTGCTGAGCACACTGGAGCCACCTGTTCGACTCGCTGGAACCACCTGCCGGACAGGCCAATATCAACTGCTGGCTATGCCAGAGCCACCTGGGGGACGGTCCGGAATAACCTGCCAGCCATGGCGGAACCACCTCTCAGACGTACCAGAACCACCTGCCGGAGAACCTGGAAACACGTCCTGGACAGTCTGGAACCACCTGCCGGCCAAGCCTGAACCACCTGCCAAGCACAACGGAACAACCTGCCAGACACGCCAAAATCACCTGCGTGTTATGCCAGAACCACTTGGAGGACTCTCTGGGATGACCTGCCGGGCATGCCGGAACCACCTCTCAGACGTGCCAGAACCATGTGGCGGACAGTCCGGAATCACCTGTTGGGCATGCGCAACCACCTCTGAGACGTACCAGAACCACATGGCGTGCAGGCTGGAACCACCTACCGGACAGACCGGAATCACCTTTCGGGCATGCCGGAACCACCTGTCAGATGTGCCAGAAACACGTGCCGGAGACGCCGGAAGCACCTGCCAAGCACGTTGGAACCACCTGCTCAACTCGCCTGAACCACCTGCCGGACATGCCAAAATCACCTGCCGACTATGCCAGAACCCCTTGGCGAACACTCCGGAATCACTTGCCGGGCATGCAGGAACCACCTCTCAGACATGCCAGAACCCCGTGCCAATGACCCCGGAAGCACCAGCTAAGCACGCCGGAACCACCTGCTCGACTCGCCAGAACCACCTGCCGATCACGCAAAAATCACCTGCCGGCTACGCCACAACCAGTTGGTGAACACTTTGGAATCACCTGCCAGGCTTGCTGGAACCACCTGCCAGTCATGCCAAAATCACCTGCCAACTACGCCAGAACCGCTTGGCGGACACTGCGGAAACACCTGTCGGGCCGGCTGGAACCACATCTCAGACGTGCCAGAAACGTGTTCATGAGATGCTGGAACCACACCCCGAACAGACGGATACCACCTGCCAGAACCGCCTGAACCACCTGCCGAGCACGCCGGAGCCACCTACCTGACATGCCCAAATCACCAGCCGGGTATGCCAGAACCACTTGGCGGACACTCCGGAATCATCTGCCGGACATGCCGGAACCAGCTCTCAGACACACCAGAACCACGTGCCGGAGACGCCGGAAGCACCTGCCGAGCATGCCGGAGCCACCTGCTCGACTCGCCAGAAACACCTGCCGGACACGCCAAAATCACCTGCCGGCTACGCCAGAACCACCTGGCGGACACTCCGAAACCACCTGTCGCGCATGCCGGAACCACCTCTCAGACGTGCCGGAAGCACGTGCCGGACACGCCGGAATCACCTACCGGACACACCGGAACCACCTGCTGAGCACACTGGAGCCACCTGTTCGACTCGCTGGAACCACCTGCCGGACAGGCCAATATCAACTGCTGGCTATGCCAGAGCCACCTGGGGGACGGTCCGGAATAACCTGCCAGCCATGGCGGAACCACCTCTCAGACGTACCAGAACCACCTGCCGGAGAACCTGGAAACACGTCCTGGACAGTCTGGAACCACCTGCCGGCCAAGCCTGAACCACCTGCCAAGCACAACGGAACAACCTGCCAGACACGCCAAAATCACCTGCGTGTTATGCCAGAACCACTTGGAGGACTCTCTGGGATGACCTGCCGGGCATGCCGGAACCACCTCTCAGACGTGCCAGAACCATGTGGCGGACAGTCCGGAATCACCTGTTGGGCATGCGCAACCACCTCTGAGACGTACCAGAACCACATGCCGTGCAGGCTGGAACCACCTACCGGACAGACCGGAATCACCTTTCGGGCATGCCGGAACCACCTGTCAGATGTGCCAGAAACACGTGCCGGAGACGCCGGAAGCACCTGCCAAGCACGTTGGAACCACCTGCTCAACTCGCCTGAACCACCTGCCGGACATGCCAAAATCACCTGCCGACTATGCCAGAACCCCTTGGCGAACACTCCGGAATCACTTGCCGGGCATGCAGGAACCACCTCTCAGACATGCCAGAACCCCGTGCCAATGACCCCGGAAGCACCAGCTAAGCACGCCGGAACCACCTGCTCGACTCGCCAGAACCACCTGCCGATCACGCAAAAATCACCTGCCGGCTACGCCACAACCAGTTGGTGAACACTTTGGAATCACCTGCCAGGCTTGCTGGAACCACCTGCCAGTCATGCCAAAATCACCTGCCAACTACGCCAGAACCGCTTGGCGGACACTGCGGAAACACCTGTCGGGCCGGCTGGAACCACATCTCAGACGTGCCAGAAACGTGTTCATGAGATGCTGGAACCACACCCCGAACAGACGGATACCACCTGCCAGAACCGCCTGAACCACCTGCTGAGCACGCCGGAACCACCTGCTCGACTCACCGGTACCACCTCCCTGACACGCCAAAATCACCTGCTGGGTATGCCAGAACCACTTGGCGGACACTCCGGAATCATCTGCTGGACATGCCGGAACCAGCTCTCAGACACACCAGAACCACGTGCCGCAGACGCCGGAAGCACCTGCCGAGCATGCCGGAGCCACCTGCTCGACTCGCCAGAAACACCTGCCGGACACGCCAAAATCACCTGCCGGGTATGCCAGAACCACCTGGCGGACACTCCGGAATCACCTGCCGCGCATGCCGGAACCACCTCTCAGACATGCCGGAAGCACGTGCCAGACACGCCGGAAACACCTACCGGACAGACCGGAACCACCTGCCAAGAACGCCGGAGCCACCTGTTCGACTCGCTGGAACCACCTGCCGGACAGGCCAATATCAACTGCTGGCTATGCCAGAACCACCTGGGGGACAGTCCGGGATCACCTGCCAGCCATGGCGGAACCACCTCTCAGACGTACCAGAACCACCTGCCGGAGAAGCTGGAAACACGTCCTGGACAGACTGGAACCACGTGACGGCCATGCCTGAACCACCTGCCGAGCACGGCGGAACCACCTGCCGGACACGCCAAAATCACCTGCGGGCTACGCCAGAACCACTTGGACGACTCTCCGAAATGACCTGCCGGGCATGTTGGAACCACCTCTCAGACGTGCCAGAAGCACGTGCCGGACAGTCCGGAATCACCTGTTGGGCATACGCAACCACCTCTGACACGTACCAGAACTACGTGCCGTGCACGCTGGAACCACCTACCGGACAGACCGGAATCACCATTTGGGCATGCCGGAACCACCAGTCAGATGTGCCAGAAACACGTGCCGGAGACGCCGGAAGCACCTGCCGAGCACGTCGCAACCACCTGCTCAACTCGCCTGAACCTCCTGCCGGACACGCCAAAATCACCTGCCCGCTACACCACCACCACTTCGGGGACAAGCCAGAATCACGTGAGGGGCATGCCGGCACAGCCTCTCAGACTGAACCTCGTGCCGGACACCACAGAACCACCTGCCGGACAGACCGGAACCACCTGCCGGACACGCCGGAACCACCGGCTCGACCCGCCGGAACGACCGCTGGACATGCAAAATCACCTGCCGGCTACGCCGGAAACACTTGGCGAACACTCCGGAATCACCTGCCGGGCATGCCGGAACCACCTCTCAGATATGCCAGAACCACGTGCCAATGACCCCGGAAGCACCTGCCGAGCACGCCGGAACCACCTGCTCGACTCGCCAGAACCACCTGCCGGACACGCAAAAATCACCTGCCGGCTACGCCACAACCAGTTGGGGAACACTTCGGAATCACCTGCCGGGCTTGCTGGAACCACCTGCCGGTCATGCCAAAATCACCTGCCAACTACGCCAGAACCGCTTGGCGGACACTGTGGAAACACCTGTCGGGCCGGCCGGAACCACATCTCAGACGTGCCAGAACCATGTGCATGAGATGCTGGAACCACACCCCGAACAGACGGAAAACACCTGCCAGACCCGTCTGAACAGCCTGCCGAGCACGCTGAGCCACCTGCTCGACTCGCCGGAACCACCTACCTGACACGCCCAAATCACCAGCCGGGTATGCCAGAACCACTTGGCGGACACTCCGGAATCATCTGCCGGACATGCCGGAACCAGCTCTCAGACACACCAGAACCACGTGCCAGAGACGCCGGAAGCACCTGCCGAGCATGCCGGAGCCACCTGCTCGACTCGCCAGAAACACCTGCCGGACACGCCAAAATCACCTGCCGGGTATGCCAGAACCACCTGGCGGACACTCCGAAATCACCTGTCGTGCATGCCGGAACCACCTCTCAGACGTTCCGGAAGCACGTGCCGGACACGCCGGAATCACCTACCGGACAGACCGGAACCACCTGCCGAGCACGCCGGAGCCACCTGTTCGACTCGCTGGAACCACCTGCCGGACAGGCCAATATCAACTGCTGGCTATGCCAGAGCCACCTGGGGGACGGTCCGGAATCGCCTGCCAGCCATGGCGGAACCACCTCTCAGACGTACCAGAACCACCTGCCGGAGAAGCTGGAAACACGTCCTGGACAGTCTGGAACCACCTGCCGGCCAAGCCTGAACCACCTGCCAAGCACAACGGAACAACCTGCCAGACACGCCAAAATCACCTGCGTGTTATGCCAGAACCACTTGGAGGACTCTCTGGGATGACCTGCCGGGCATGCCGGAACCACCTCTCAGCCGTGCCAGAACCATGTGGCGGACAGTCCGGAATCACCTGTTGGGCATGCGCAACCACCTCTGAGACGTACCAGAACCACATGCCGTGCAGGCTGGAACCACCTACCGGACAGACCGGAATCACCATTCGGGCATGCCGGAACCACCTGTCAGATGTGCCAGAAACACGTGCCGGAGACGCCGGAAGCACCTGCCAAGCACGTTGGAACCACCTGCTCAACTCGCCTGAACCACCTGCCGGACATGCCAAAATCACCTGCCGACTATGCCAGAACCCCTTGGCGAACACTCCGGAATCACTTGCGGGGCATGCAGGAACCACCTCTCAGACATGCCAGAACCCCGTGCCAATGACCCCGGAAGCACCAGCCGAGCACACCGGAACCACCTGCTCGACTCGCCAGAACCACCTGCCGATCACGCAAAAATCACCTGCCGGCTACGCCACAACCAGTTGCTGAACACTTTGGAATCACCTGCCAGGCTTGCTGGAACCACCTGCCAGTCATGCCAAAATCACCTGCCAACTACGCCAGAACCGCTTGGCGGACACTGCGGAAACACCTGTCGGGCCGGCTGGAACCACATCTCAGACGTGCCAGAAACGTGTTCATGAGATGCTGGAACCACACCCCGAACAGACGGATACCACCTGCCAGAACCGCCTGAACCACCTGCTGAGCACGCCGGAACCACCTGCTCGACTCACCGGTAACACCTCCCTGACACGCCAAAATCACCTGCTGGGTATGCCAGAACCACTTGGCGGACACTCCGGAATCATCTGCCGGACATGCCGGAACCAGCTCTCAGACACACCAGAACCAAGTGCCGGAGACGCCGGAAGCACCTACCGAGCATGCCGGAGCCACCTGCTCGACTCGCCAGAAACACCTGCCGGACACGCCAAAATCACCTGCCGGGTATGCCAGAACCACCTGGCGGACACTACGGAATCACCTGCCGCGCATGCCGGAACCACCTCTCAGACGTGCCGGAAGCACGTGCCAGACACGCCGGAAACACCTACCGGACAGACCGGAACCACCTGCCAAGAACGCCAGAGCCACCTGTTCGACTCGCTGGAACCACCTGCCGGACAGGCCAATATCAACTGCTGGCTATGCCAGAACCACCTGGGGGACAGTCCGGGATCACCTGCCAGCCATGGCGGAACCACCTCTCAGACGTACCAGAACCACCTGCCGGAGAAGCTGGAAACACGTCCTGGACAGACTGGAACCACGTGACGGCCATGCCTGAACCACCTGCCGAGCACGGCGGAACCACCTGCCGGACACGCCAAAATCACCTGCGGGCTACGCCAGAACCACTTGGACGACTCTCCGAAATGACCTGCCGGGCATGTTGGAACCACCTCTCAGACGTGCCAGAAGCACGTGGCGGACAGTCCGGAATCACCTGTTGGGCATACACAACCACCTCTGACACGTACCAGAACTACGTGCCGTGCACGCTGGAACCACCTACCGGACAGACCGGAATCACCATTTGGGCATGCCGGAACCACCAGTCAGATGTGCCAGAAACACGTGCCGGAGACGCCGGAAGCACCTGCCGAGCACGTCGCAACCACCTGCTCAACTCGCCTGAACCACCTGCCGGACACGCCAAAATCACCTGCCCGCTACACCACCACCACTTCGGGGACAAGCCGGAATCACGTGAGGGG
Organism: Equus przewalskii; assembly: GCF_037783145.1. Classification (NCBI taxonomy): domain Eukaryota; kingdom Metazoa; phylum Chordata; class Mammalia; order Perissodactyla; family Equidae; genus Equus; species Equus przewalskii. The sequence goes on along the minus strand of NW_027227919.1, from coordinate 2,959 downwards.
CATGCCGGCACAGCCTCTCAGACTGAACCTCGTGCCGGACACCACAGAACCACCTGCCGGACAGACCGGAACCACCTGCCGGACACGCCGGAACCACCGGCTCGACCCGCCGGAACGACCGCTGGACATGCAAAATCACCTGCCGGCTACGCCGGAAACACTTGGCGAACACTCCGGAATCACCTGCCGGGCATGCCGGAACCACCTCTCAGATATGCCAGAACCACGTGCCAATGACCCCGGAAGCACCTGCCGAGCACGCCGGAACCACCTGGTCGACTCGCCAGAACCACCTGCCGGACACGCAGAAATCACCTGCCGGCTACGCCACAACCAGTTGGGGAACACTTCGGAATCACCTGCCGGGCTTGCTGGAACCACCTGCCGGTCATGCCAAAATCACCTGCCAACTACGCCAGTACCACTTGGCGGACACTGTGGAAACACCTGTCGGGCCGGCCGGAACCACATCTCAGACGTGCCAGAACCATGTGCATGAGATGCTGGAACCACACCCCGAACAGACGGAAAACACCTGCCAGACCCGTCTGAACAACCTGCCAAGCACGCCGGAGCCACCTGCTCGACTCGCCGGAACCACCTACCTGACATGCCCAAATCACCAGCCGGGTATGCCAGAACCACTTGGCGGACACTCCGGAATCATCTGCTGGACATGCCGGAACCAGCTCTCAGACACACCAGAACCACGTGCCGGAGACGCCGGAAGCACCTGCCGAGCACGTCGCAACCACCTGCTCAACTCGCCTGAACCACCTGCCGGACACGCCAAAATCACCTGCCCGCTACACCAGCACCACTTCGGGGACAAGCCGGAATCACGTGAGGGGCATGCCGGCACAGCCTCTCAGACTGAACCTCGTGCCGGACACCACAGAACCACCTGCAGGACAGACCGGAACCACCTGCCGGACACGCCGGAACCACCGGCTCGACCCGCCGGAACGACCGCTGGACATGCAAAATCACCTGCCGGCTACGCCGGAAACACTTGGCGAACACTCCGGAATCACCTGCCGGGCATGCCGGAACCACCTCTCAGATATGCCAGAACCACGTGCCAATGACCCCGGAAGCACCTGCCGAGCACGCCGGAACCACCTGGTCGACTCGCCAGAACCACCTGCCAGGCACGCAAAAATCACCTGCCGGCTACGCCACAACCAGTTGGGGAACACTTCGGAATCACCTGCCGGGCTTGCTGGAACCACCTGCCGGTCATGCCAAAATCACCTGCCAACTACGCCAGTACCACTTGGCGGACACTGTGGAAACACCTGTCGGGCCGGCCGGAACCACATCTCAGACGTGCCAGAACCATGTGCATGAGATGCTGGAACCACACCCCGAACAGACGGAAAACACCTGCCAGACCCGTCTGAACAACCTGCCGAGCACGCCGGAGCCACCTGCTCGACTCGCCGGAAACACCTACCTGACATGCCCAAATCACCAGCCGGGTATGCCAGAACCACTTGGCGGACACTCCGGAATCATCTGCTGGACATGCCGGAACCAGCTCTCAGACACACCAGAACCACGTGCCGGAGACGCCGGAAGCACCTGCCGAGCATGCCGGAGCCACCTGCTCGACTCGCCAGAAACACCTGCCGGACACGCCAAAATCACCTGCCGGGTACGCCAGAACCACCTGGCGGACACTCCGAAATCACCTGTCGCGCATGCCGGAACCACCTCTCAGACGTGCCGGAAGCTCGTGCCGGACACGCCGGAATCACCTACCGGACAGACCGGAACCACCTGCCGAGCACGCCGGAGCCACCTGTTCGACTCGCTGGAACCACCTGCCGGACAGGCCAATATCAACTGCTGGCTATGCCAGAACCACCTGGGGGACGGTCCGGAATCGCCTGCCAGCCATGGCGGAACCACCTCTCAGACGTACCAGAACCACCTGCCGGAGAAGCTGGAAACACGTCCTGGACAGACTGGAACCACGTGCCGGCCATGCCTGAACCACCTGCCGAGCACGGCGGAACCACCTGCCGGACACGCCAATATCACCTGCGGGCTACGCCAGAACCACTTGGACGACTCTCCGAAATGACCTGCCGGGCATGTTGGAACCACCTCTCAGAAGTGCCAGAAGCACGTGGCGGAGTGTCCGGAATCACCTGTTGGGCATACGCAACCACCTCTGACATCTACCAGAACCACGTGCCGTGCACGCCGGAACCCCCTACCGGACAGACCGGAATCAACTTTTGGGCATGCCGGAACCACCAGTCAGATGTGCCAGAAACACGTGCCAGAGACGCCGGAAGCACCTGCCGAGCACGTCGCAACCACCTGCTCAACTCGCCTGAACCACCTGCCGGACACGCCAAAATCACCTGCCCGCTACACCAGCACCACTTCGGGGACAAGCCGGAATCACGTGAGGGGCATGCCGGCACAGCCTCTCAGACTGAACCTCGTGCCGGACAACACAGAACCACCTACCGGACAGACCGGAATCACCATTTGGGCATGCTGGAACCACCTCTCAGATATGCCAGAACCACGTGCCAATGACCCCGGAAGCACCTGCCGAGCACGCCGGAACCACCTGCTCGACTCGCCAGAACCACCTGCCGGACATGCAAAAATCACCTGCCGGCTACGCCACAACCAGTTGGGGAACACTTCGGAATCACCTGCCGGGCCTGCTGGAACCACCTGCCGGTCATGCCAAAATCACCTGCCAACTACGCCAGAACCGCTTGGCGGACACTGTGGAAACACCTGTCGGGCGGCTTTGTAGGTGTGTGTTGTTGGGGGCGCGCGAGGGTTTTTTTATTTATTTATTTATTTATTTATTTATTTATTTATTTATTTATTTTTTTTGTACTGACCTGCACAAACCTGCACCTGCACCTGCACCTGCACCTGCACCTGCACCTGCACCTGCACCTGCACCTGCACCTAAAAAAAAAAA
>NW_027227918.1:0-21953 GCF_037783145.1 Equus przewalskii | reverse complement strand
AACAACTCGCTCTGCACAGTGCTCTTACAGCCTACCGGGAACATCTCTTCCAAAGGCCTGTGAAACGCAGTTTCTTTGCAGGCCCGATCTGGCTGAAGTAGGACTTCTGCTCTGGGTGTGCTACTTTGCCCTAGAGCTGAAAGGCACAACGTGCAGGCTTCTTTCCAAAGGGCGAGTTGGGCCCCACAGCATCTTGCTTCCAGCTCTTTGGGAAGCTAAGAAACAACTCGCTCTGCACAGTGCTCTTACAGCCTACCGGGAACATCTCTTCCAAAGGCCTGTGAAACGCAGTTTCTTTGCAGGCCCGATCTGGCTGAAGTAGGACTTCTGCTCTGGGTGTGCTACTTTGCCCTAGAGCTGAAAGGCACAACGTGCAGGCTTCTTTCCAAAGGGCGAGTTGGGCCCCACAGCATCTTGCTTCCAGCTCTTTGGGAAGCTAAGAAACAACTCGCTCTGCACAGTGCTCTTACAGCCTACCGGGAACATCTCTTCCAAAGGCCTGTGAAACGCAGTTTCTTTGCAGGCCTGATCTGGCTGAAGTAGGACTTCTGCTCTGGGTGTGCTACTTTGCCCTAGAGCTGAAAGGCACAACGTGCAGGCTTCTTTCCAAAGGGCGAGTTGGGCCCCACAGCATCTTGCTTCCAGCTCTTTGGGAAGCTAAGAAACAACTCGCTCTGCACAGTGCTCTTACAGCCTACCGGGAACATCTCTTCCAAAGGCCTGTGAAACGCAGTTTCTTTGCAGGCCTGATCTGGCTGAAGTAGGACTTCTGCTCTGGGTGTGCTACTTTGCCCTAGAGCTGAAAGGCACAACGTGCAGGCTTCTTTCCAAAGGGCGAGTTGGGCCCCACAGCATCTTGCTTCCAGCTCTTTGGGAAGCTAAGAAACAACTCGCTCTGCACAGTGCTCTTACAGCCTACCGGGAACATCTCTTCCAAAGGCCTGTGAAACGCAGTTTCTTTGCAGGCCCGATCTGGCTGAAGTAGGACTTCTGCTCTGGGTGTGCTACTTTGCCCTAGAGCTGAAAGGCACAACGTGCAGGCTTCTTTCCAAAGGGCGAGTTGGGCCCCACAGCATCTTGCTTCCAGCTCTTTGGGAAGCTAAGAAACAACTCGCTCTGCACAGTGCTCTTACAGCCTACCGGGAACATCTCTTCCAAAGGCCTGTGAAACGCAGTTTCTTTGCAGGCCCGATCTGGCTGAAGTAGGACTTCTGCTCTGGGTGTGCTACTTTGCCCTAGAGCTGAAAGGCACAACGTGCAGGCTTCTTTCCAAAGGGCGAGTTGGGCCCCACAGCATCTTGCTTCCAGCTCTTTGGGAAGCTAAGAAACAACTCGCTCTGCACAGTGCTCTTACAGCCTACCGGGAACATCTCTTCCAAAGGCCTGTGAAACGCAGTTTCTTTGCAGGCCTGATCTGGCTGAAGTAGGACTTCTGCTCTGGGTGTGCTACTTTGCCCTAGAGCTGAAAGGCACAACGTGCAGGCTTCTTTCCAAAGGGCGAGTTGGGCCCCACAGCATCTTGCTTCCAGCTCTTTGGGAAGCTAAGAAACAACTCGCTCTGCACAGTGCTCTTACAGCCTACCGGGAACATCTCTTCCAAAGGCCTGTGAAACGCAGTTTCTTTGCAGGCCTGATCTGGCTGAAGTAGGACTTCTGCTCTGGGTGTGCTACTTTGCCCTAGAGCTGAAAGGCACAACGTGCAGGCTTCTTTCCAAAGGGCGAGTTGGGCCCCACAGCATCTTGCTTCCAGCTCTTTGGGAAGCTAAGAAACAACTCGCTCTGCACAGTGCTCTTACAGCCTACCGGGAACATCTCTTCCAAAGGCCTGTGAAACGCAGTTTCTTTGCAGGCCTGATCTGGCTGAAGTAGGACTTCTGCTCTGGGTGTGCTACTTTGCCCTAGAGCTGAAAGGCACAACGTGCAGGCTTCTTTCCAAAGGGCGAGTTGGGCCCCACAGCATCTTGCTTCCAGCTCTTTGGGAAGCTAAGAAACAACTCGCTCTGCACAGTGCTCTTACAGCCTACCGGGAACATCTCTTCCAAAGGCCTGTGAAACGCAGTTTCTTTGCAGGCCTGATCTGGCTGAAGTAGGACTTCTGCTCTGGGTGTGCTACTTTGCCCTAGAGCTGAAAGGCACAACGTGCAGGCTTCTTTCCAAAGGGCGAGTTGGGCCCCACAGCATCTTGCTTCCAGCTCTTTGGGAAGCTAAGAAACAACTCGCTCTGCACAGTGCTCTTACAGCCTACCGGGAACATCTCTTCCAAAGGCCTGTGAAACGCAGTTTCTTTGCAGGCCTGATCTGGCTGAAGTAGGACTTCTGCTCTGGGTGTGCTACTTTGCCCTAGAGCTGAAAGGCACAACGTGCAGGCTTCTTTCCAAAGGGCGAGTTGGGCCCCACAGCATCTTGCTTCCAGCTCTTTGGGAAGCTAAGAAACAACTCGCTCTGCACAGTGCTCTTACAGCCTACCGGGAACATCTCTTCCAAAGGCCTGTGAAACGCAGTTTCTTTGCAGGCCTGATCTGGCTGAAGTAGGACTTCTGCTCTGGGTGTGCTACTTTGCCCTAGAGCTGAAAGGCACAACGTGCAGGCTTCTTTCCAAAGGGCGAGTTGGGCCCCACAGCATCTTGCTTCCAGCTCTTTGGGAAGCTAAGAAACAACTCGCTCTGCACAGTGCTCTTACAGCCTACCGGGAACATCTCTTCCAAAGGCCTGTGAAACGCAGTTTCTTTGCAGGCCTGATCTGGCTGAAGTAGGACTTCTGCTCTGGGTGTGCTACTTTGCCCTAGAGCTGAAAGGCACAACGTGCAGGCTTCTTTCCAAAGGGCGAGTTGGGCCCCACAGCATCTTGCTTCCAGCTCTTTGGGAAGCTAAGAAACAACTCGCTCTGCACAGTGCTCTTACAGCCTACCGGGAACATCTCTTCCAAAGGCCTGTGAAACGCAGTTTCTTTGCAGGCCTGATCTGGCTGAAGTAGGACTTCTGCTCTGGGTGTGCTACTTTGCCCTAGAGCTGAAAGGCACAACGTGCAGGCTTCTTTCCAAAGGGCGAGTTGGGCCCCACAGCATCTTGCTTCCAGCTCTTTGGGAAGCTAAGAAACAACTCGCTCTGCACAGTGCTCTTACAGCCTACCGGGAACATCTCTTCCAAAGGCCTGTGAAACGCAGTTTCTTTGCAGGCCTGATCTGGCTGAAGTAGGACTTCTGCTCTGGGTGTGCTACTTTGCCCTAGAGCTGAAAGGCACAACGTGCAGGCTTCTTTCCAAAGGGCGAGTTGGGCCCCACAGCATCTTGCTTCCAGCTCTTTGGGAAGCTAAGAAACAACTCGCTCTGCACAGTGCTCTTACAGCCTACCGGGAACATCTCTTCCAAAGGCCTGTGAAACGCAGTTTCTTTGCAGGCCTGATCTGGCTGAAGTAGGACTTCTGCTCTGGGTGTGCTACTTTGCCCTAGAGCTGAAAGGCACAACGTGCAGGCTTCTTTCCAAAGGGCGAGTTGGGCCCCACAGCATCTTGCTTCCAGCTCTTTGGGAAGCTAAGAAACAACTCGCTCTGCACAGTGCTCTTACAGCCTACCGGGAACATCTCTTCCAAAGGCCTGTGAAACGCAGTTTCTTTGCAGGCCTGATCTGGCTGAAGTAGGACTTCTGCTCTGGGTGTGCTACTTTGCCCTAGAGCTGAAAGGCACAACGTGCAGGCTTCTTTCCAAAGGGCGAGTTGGGCCCCACAGCATCTTGCTTCCAGCTCTTTGGGAAGCTAAGAAACAACTCGCTCTGCACAGTGCTCTTACAGCCTACCGGGAACATCTCTTCCAAAGGCCTGTGAAACGCAGTTTCTTTGCAGGCCCGATCTGGCTGAAGTAGGACTTCTGCTCTGGGTGTGCTACTTTGCCCTAGAGCTGAAAGGCACAACGTGCAGGCTTCTTTCCAAAGGGCGAGTTGGGCCCCACAGCATCTTGCTTCCAGCTCTTTGGGAAGCTAAGAAACAACTCGCTCTGCACAGTGCTCTTACAGCCTACCGGGAACATCTCTTCCAAAGGCCTGTGAAACGCAGTTTCTTTGCAGGCCTGATCTGGCTGAAGTAGGACTTCTGCTCTGGGTGTGCTACTTTGCCCTAGAGCTGAAAGGCACAACGTGCAGGCTTCTTTCCAAAGGGCGAGTTGGGCCCCACAGCATCTTGCTTCCAGCTCTTTGGGAAGCTAAGAAACAACTCGCTCTGCACAGTGCTCTTACAGCCTACCGGGAACATCTCTTCCAAAGGCCTGTGAAACGCAGTTTCTTTGCAGGCCCGATCTGGCTGAAGTAGGACTTCTGCTCTGGGTGTGCTACTTTGCCCTAGAGCTGAAAGGCACAACGTGCAGGCTTCTTTCCAAAGGGCGAGTTGGGCCCCACAGCATCTTGCTTCCAGCTCTTTGGGAAGCTAAGAAACAACTCGCTCTGCACAGTGCTCTTACAGCCTACCGGGAACATCTCTTCCAAAGGCCTGTGAAACGCAGTTTCTTTGCAGGCCCGATCTGGCTGAAGTAGGACTTCTGCTCTGGGTGTGCTACTTTGCCCTAGAGCTGAAAGGCACAACGTGCAGGCTTCTTTCCAAAGGGCGAGTTGGGCCCCACAGCATCTTGCTTCCAGCTCTTTGGGAAGCTAAGAAACAACTCGCTCTGCACAGTGCTCTTACAGCCTACCGGGAACATCTCTTCCAAAGGCCTGTGAAACGCAGTTTCTTTGCAGGCCCGATCTGGCTGAAGTAGGACTTCTGCTCTGGGTGTGCTACTTTGCCCTAGAGCTGAAAGGCACAACGTGCAGGCTTCTTTCCAAAGGGCGAGTTGGGCCCCACAGCATCTTGCTTCCAGCTCTTTGGGAAGCTAAGAAACAACTCGCTCTGCACAGTGCTCTTACAGCCTACCGGGAACATCTCTTCCAAAGGCCTGTGAAACGCAGTTTCTTTGCAGGCCCGATCTGGCTGAAGTAGGACTTCTGCTCTGGGTGTGCTACTTTGCCCTAGAGCTGAAAGGCACAACGTGCAGGCTTCTTTCCAAAGGGCGAGTTGGGCCCCACAGCATCTTGCTTCCAGCTCTTTGGGAAGCTAAGAAACAACTCGCTCTGCACAGTGCTCTTACAGCCTACCGGGAACATCTCTTCCAAAGGCCTGTGAAACGCAGTTTCTTTGCAGGCCCGATCTGGCTGAAGTAGGACTTCTGCTCTGGGTGTGCTACTTTGCCCTAGAGCTGAAAGGCACAACGTGCAGGCTTCTTTCCAAAGGGCGAGTTGGGCCCCACAGCATCTTGCTTCCAGCTCTTTGGGAAGCTAAGAAACAACTCGCTCTGCACAGTGCTCTTACAGCCTACCGGGAACATCTCTTCCAAAGGCCTGTGAAACGCAGTTTCTTTGCAGGCCCGATCTGGCTGAAGTAGGACTTCTGCTCTGGGTGTGCTACTTTGCCCTAGAGCTGAAAGGCACAACGTGCAGGCTTCTTTCCAAAGGGCGAGTTGGGCCCCACAGCATCTTGCTTCCAGCTCTTTGGGAAGCTAAGAAACAACTCGCTCTGCACAGTGCTCTTACAGCCTACCGGGAACATCTCTTCCAAAGGCCTGTGAAACGCAGTTTCTTTGCAGGCCCGATCTGGCTGAAGTAGGACTTCTGCTCTGGGTGTGCTACTTTGCCCTAGAGCTGAAAGGCACAACGTGCAGGCTTCTTTCCAAAGGGCGAGTTGGGCCCCACAGCATCTTGCTTCCAGCTCTTTGGGAAGCTAAGAAACAACTCGCTCTGCACAGTGCTCTTACAGCCTACCGGGAACATCTCTTCCAAAGGCCTGTGAAACGCAGTTTCTTTGCAGGCCCGATCTGGCTGAAGTAGGACTTCTGCTCTGGGTGTGCTACTTTGCCCTAGAGCTGAAAGGCACAACGTGCAGGCTTCTTTCCAAAGGGCGAGTTGGGCCCCACAGCATCTTGCTTCCAGCTCTTTGGGAAGCTAAGAAACAACTCGCTCTGCACAGTGCTCTTACAGCCTACCGGGAACATCTCTTCCAAAGGCCTGTGAAACGCAGTTTCTTTGCAGGCCTGATCTGGCTGAAGTAGGACTTCTGCTCTGGGTGTGCTACTTTGCCCTAGAGCTGAAAGGCACAACGTGCAGGCTTCTTTCCAAAGGGCGAGTTGGGCCCCACAGCATCTTGCTTCCAGCTCTTTGGGAAGCTAAGAAACAACTCGCTCTGCACAGTGCTCTTACAGCCTACCGGGAACATCTCTTCCAAAGGCCTGTGAAACGCAGTTTCTTTGCAGGCCTGATCTGGCTGAAGTAGGACTTCTGCTCTGGGTGTGCTACTTTGCCCTAGAGCTGAAAGGCACAACGTGCAGGCTTCTTTCCAAAGGGCGAGTTGGGCCCCACAGCATCTTGCTTCCAGCTCTTTGGGAAGCTAAGAAACAACTCGCTCTGCACAGTGCTCTTACAGCCTACCGGGAACATCTCTTCCAAAGGCCTGTGAAACGCAGTTTCTTTGCAGGCCTGATCTGGCTGAAGTAGGACTTCTGCTCTGGGTGTGCTACTTTGCCCTAGAGCTGAAAGGCACAACGTGCAGGCTTCTTTCCAAAGGGCGAGTTGGGCCCCACAGCATCTTGCTTCCAGCTCTTTGGGAAGCTAAGAAACAACTCGCTCTGCACAGTGCTCTTACAGCCTACCGGGAACATCTCTTCCAAAGGCCTGTGAAACGCAGTTTCTTTGCAGGCCTGATCTGGCTGAAGTAGGACTTCTGCTCTGGGTGTGCTACTTTGCCCTAGAGCTGAAAGGCACAACGTGCAGGCTTCTTTCCAAAGGGCGAGTTGGGCCCCACAGCATCTTGCTTCCAGCTCTTTGGGAAGCTAAGAAACAACTCGCTCTGCACAGTGCTCTTACAGCCTACCGGGAACATCTCTTCCAAAGGCCTGTGAAACGCAGTTTCTTTGCAGGCCTGATCTGGCTGAAGTAGGACTTCTGCTCTGGGTGTGCTACTTTGCCCTAGAGCTGAAAGGCACAACGTGCAGGCTTCTTTCCAAAGGGCGAGTTGGGCCCCACAGCATCTTGCTTCCAGCTCTTTGGGAAGCTAAGAAACAACTCGCTCTGCACAGTGCTCTTACAGCCTACCGGGAACATCTCTTCCAAAGGCCTGTGAAACGCAGTTTCTTTGCAGGCCTGATCTGGCTGAAGTAGGACTTCTGCTCTGGGTGTGCTACTTTGCCCTAGAGCTGAAAGGCACAACGTGCAGGCTTCTTTCCAAAGGGCGAGTTGGGCCCCACAGCATCTTGCTTCCAGCTCTTTGGGAAGCTAAGAAACAACTCGCTCTGCACAGTGCTCTTACAGCCTACCGGGAACATCTCTTCCAAAGGCCTGTGAAACGCAGTTTCTTTGCAGGCCTGATCTGGCTGAAGTAGGACTTCTGCTCTGGGTGTGCTACTTTGCCCTAGAGCTGAAAGGCACAACGTGCAGGCTTCTTTCCAAAGGGCGAGTTGGGCCCCACAGCATCTTGCTTCCAGCTCTTTGGGAAGCTAAGAAACAACTCGCTCTGCACAGTGCTCTTACAGCCTACTGGGAACATCTCTTCCAAAGGCCTGTGAAACGCAGTTTCTTTGCAGGCCTGATCTGGCTGAAGTAGGACTTCTGCTCTGGGTGTGCTACTTTGCCCTAGAGCTGAAAGGCACAACGTGCAGGCTTCTTTCCAAAGGGCGAGTTGGGCCCCACAGCATCTTGCTTCCAGCTCTTTGGGAAGCTAAGAAACAACTCGCTCTGCACAGTGCTCTTACAGCCTACCGGGAACATCTCTTCCAAAGGCCTGTGAAACGCAGTTTCTTTGCAGGCCTGATCTGGCTGAAGTAGGACTTCTGCTCTGGGTGTGCTACTTTGCCCTAGAGCTGAAAGGCACAACGTGCAGGCTTCTTTCCAAAGGGCGAGTTGGGCCCCACAGCATCTTGCTTCCAGCTCTTTGGGAAGCTAAGAAACAACTCGCTCTGCACAGTGCTCTTACAGCCTACCGGGAACATCTCTTCCAAAGGCCTGTGAAACGCAGTTTCTTTGCAGGCCTGATCTGGCTGAAGTAGGACTTCTGCTCTGGGTGTGCTACTTTGCCCTAGAGCTGAAAGGCACAACGTGCAGGCTTCTTTCCAAAGGGCGAGTTGGGCCCCACAGCATCTTGCTTCCAGCTCTTTGGGAAGCTAAGAAACAACTCGCTCTGCACAGTGCTCTTACAGCCTACCGGGAACATCTCTTCCAAAGGCCTGTGAAACGCAGTTTCTTTGCAGGCCTGATCTGGCTGAAGTAGGACTTCTGCTCTGGGTGTGCTACTTTGCCCTAGAGCTGAAAGGCACAACGTGCAGGCTTCTTTCCAAAGGGCGAGTTGGGCCCCACAGCATCTTGCTTCCAGCTCTTTGGGAAGCTAAGAAACAACTCGCTCTGCACAGTGCTCTTACAGCCTACCGGGAACATCTCTTCCAAAGGCCTGTGAAACGCAGTTTCTTTGCAGGCCTGATCTGGCTGAAGTAGGACTTCTGCTCTGGGTGTGCTACTTTGCCCTAGAGCTGAAAGGCACAACGTGCAGGCTTCTTTCCAAAGGGCGAGTTGGGCCCCACAGCATCTTGCTTCCAGCTCTTTGGGAAGCTAAGAAACAACTCGCTCTGCACAGTGCTCTTACAGCCTACCGGGAACATCTCTTCCAAAGGCCTGTGAAACGCAGTTTCTTTGCAGGCCTGATCTGGCTGAAGTAGAACTTCTGCTCTGGGTGTGCTACTTTGCCCTAGAGCTGAAAGGCACAACGTGCAGGCTTCTTTCCAAAGGGCGAGTTGGGCCCCACAGCATCTTGCTTCCAGCTCTTTGGGAAGCTAAGAAACAACTCGCTCTGCACAGTGCTCTTGCAGCCTAGTGGGAACATCTCTTCCAAAGGCCTGTGAAACGCAGTTTCTTTGCAGGCCTGATCTGGCTGAAGTAGGACTTCTGCTCTGGGTGTGCTACATTGCCCTAGAGCTGAAAGGCACAACGTGCAGGCTTCTTTCCAAAGGGCGAGTTGGGCCCCACAGCATCTTGCTTCCAGCTCTTTGGGAAGCTAAGAAACAACTCGCTCTGCACACTGCTCTTACAGCCTACCGGGAACATCTCTTCCAAAGGCCTGTGAAACGCAGTTTCTTTGCAGGCCTGATCTGGCTGAAGTAGGACTTCTGCTCTGGGTGTGCTACTTTGCCCTAGAGCTGAAAGGCACAACGTGCAGGCTTCTTTCCAAAGGGCGAGTTGGGCCCCACAGCATCTTGCTTCCAGCTCTTTGGGAAGCTAAGAAACAACTCGCTCTGCACAGTGCTCTTACAGCCTACCGGGAACATCTCTTCCAAAGGCCTGTGAAACGCAGTTTCTTTGCAGGCCTGATCTGGCTGAAGTAGGACTTCTGCTCTGGGTGTGCTACTTTGCCCTAGAGCTGAAAGGCACAACGTGCAGGCTTCTTTCCAAAGGGCGAGTTGGGCCCCACAGCATCTTGCTTCCAGCTCTTTGGGAAGCTAAGAAACAACTCGCTCTGCACAGTGCTCTTACAGCCTACCGGGAACATCTCTTCCAAAGGCCTGTGAAACGCAGTTTCTTTGCAGGCCTGATCTGGCTGAAGTAGGACTTCTGCTCTGGGTGTGCTACATTGCCCTAGAGCTGAAAGGCACAACGTGCAGGCTTCTTTCCAAAGGGCGAGTTGGGCCCCACAGCATCTTGCTTCCAGCTCTTTGGGAAGCTAAGAAACAACTCGCTCTGCACAGTGCTCTTACAGCCTAACGGGAACATCTCTTCCAAAGGCCTGTGAAACGCAGTTTCTTTGCAGGCCTGATCTGGCTGAAGTAGGACTTCTGCTCTGGGTGTGCTACATTGCCCTAGAGCTGAAAGGCACAACGTGCAGGCTTCTTTCCAAAGGGCGAGTTGGGCCCCACAGCATCTTGCTTCCAGCTCTTTGGGAAGCTAAGAAACAACTCGCTCTGCACAGTGCTCTTACAGCCTACCGGGAACATCTCTTCCAAAGGCCTGTGAAACGCAGTTTCTTTGCAGGCCTGATCTGGCTGAAGTAGGACTTCTGCTCTGGGTGTGCTACTTTGCCCTAGAGCTGAAAGGCACAACGTGCAGGCTTCTTTCCAAAGGGCGAGTTGGGCCCCACAGCATCTTGCTTCCAGCTCTTTGGGAAGCTAAGAAACAACTCGCTCTGCACAGTGCTCTTACAGCCTAGTGGGAACATCTCTTCCAAAGGCCTGTGAAACGCAGTTTCTTTGCAGGCCTGATCTGGCTGAAGTAGGACTTCTGCTCTGGGTGTGCTACTTTGCCCTAGAGCTGAAAGGCACAACGTGCAGGCTTCTTTCCAAAGGGCGAGTTGGGCCCCACAGCATCTTGCTTCCAGCTCTTTGGGAAGCTAAGAAACAACTCGCTCTGCACAGTGCTCTTACAGCCTACCGGGAACATCTCTTCCAAAGGCCTGTGAAACGCAGTTTCTTTGCAGGCCTGATCTGGCTGAAGTAGGACTTCTGCTCTGGGTGTGCTACTTTGCCCTAGAGCTGAAAGGCACAACGTGCAGGCTTCTTTCCAAAGGGCGAGTTGGGCCCCACAGCATCTTGCTTCCAGCTCTTTGGGAAGCTAAGAAACAACTCGCTCTGCACAGTGCTCTTACAGCCTACCGGGAACATCTCTTCCAAAGGCCTGTGAAACGCAGTTTCTTTGCAGGCCTGATCTGGCTGAAGTAGGACTTCTGCTCTGGGTGTGCTACTTTGCCCTAGAGCTGAAAGGCACAACGTGCAGGCTTCTTTCCAAAGGGCGAGTTGGGCCCCACAGCATCTTGCTTCCAGCTCTTTGGGAAGCTAAGAAACAACTCGCTCTGCACAGTGCTCTTACAGCCTACCGGGAACATCTCTTCCAAAGGCCTGTGAAACGCAGTTTCTTTGCAGGCCTGATCTGGCTGAAGTAGGACTTCTGCTCTGGGTGTGCTACTTTGCCCTAGAGCTGAAAGGCACAACGTGCAGGCTTCTTTCCAAAGGGCGAGTTGGGCCCCACAGCATCTTGCTTCCAGCTCTTTGGGAAGCTAAGAAACAACTCGCTCTGCACAGTGCTCTTACAGCCTAGTGGGAACATCTCTTTCAAAGGCCTGTGAAACGCAGTTTCTTTGCAGGCCTGATCTGGCTGAAGTAGGACTTCTGCTCTGGGTGTGCTACTTTGCCCTAGAGCTGAAAGGCACAACGTGCAGGCTTCTTTCCAAAGGGCGAGTTGGGCCCCACAGCATCTTGCTTCCAGCTCTTTGGGAAGCTAAGAAACAACTCGCTCTGCACAGTGCTCTTACAGCCTACCGGGAACATCTCTTCCAAAGGCCTGTGAAACGCAGTTTCTTTGCAGGCCTGATCTGGCTGAAGTAGAACTTCTGCTCTGGTGTGCTACTTTGCCCTAGAGCTGAAAGGCACAACGTGCAGGCTTCTTTCCAAAGGCCGAGTTGGGCCCCACAGCATCTTGCTTCCAGCTCTTTGGGAAGCTAAGAAACAACTCGCTCTGCTCAGTGATCTTGCAGCCTAGTGGGAAAATCTCTCCCAAAGGCCTTTGTAACGCAGTTTCTTTGCAGGCCTGATCTGGCTGAAGTAGGACTTCTGCTCTGGGTGTGCTACATTGCCCTAGAGCTGAAAGGCACAACGTGCAGGCTTCTTTCCAAAGGGCGAGTTGGGCCCCACAGCATCTTGCTTCCAGCTCTTTGGGAAGCTAAGAAACAACTCGCTCTGCACACTGCTCTTACAGCCTACTGGGAACATCTCTTCCAAAGGCCTGTGAAACGCAGTTTCTTTGCAGGCCTGATCTGGCTGAAGTAGGACTTCTGCTCTGGGTGTGCTACTTTGCCCTAGAGCTGAAAGGCACAACGTGCAGGCTTCTTTCCAAAGGGCGAGTTGGGCCCCACAGCATCTTGCTTCCAGCTCTTTGGGAAGCTAAGAAACAACTCGCTCTGCACAGTGCTCTTACAGCCTACCGGGAACATCTCTTCCAAAGGCCTGTGAAACGCAGTTTCTTTGCAGGCCCGATCTGGCTGAAGTAGGACTTCTGCTCTGGGTGTGCTACTTTGCCCTAGAGCTGAAAGGCACAACGTGCAGGCTTCTTTCCAAAGGGCGAGTTGGGCCCCACAGCATCTTGCTTCCAGCTCTTTGGGAAGCTAAGAAACAACTCGCTCTGCACAGTGCTCTTACAGCCTACCGGGAACATCTCTTCCAAAGGCCTGTGAAACGCAGTTTCTTTGCAGGCCCGATCTGGCTGAAGTAGGACTTCTGCTCTGGGTGTGCTACTTTGCCCTAGAGCTGAAAGGCACAACGTGCAGGCTTCTTTCCAAAGGGCGAGTTGGGCCCCACAGCATCTTGCTTCCAGCTCTTTGGGAAGCTAAGAAACAACTCGCTCTGCACAGTGCTCTTACAGCCTACCGGGAACATCTCTTCCAAAGGCCTGTGAAACGCAGTTTCTTTGCAGGCCCGATCTGGCTGAAGTAGGACTTCTGCTCTGGGTGTGCTACTTTGCCCTAGAGCTGAAAGGCACAACGTGCAGGCTTCTTTCCAAAGGGCGAGTTGGTCCCCACAGCATCTTGCTTCCAGCTCTTTGGGAAGCTAAGAAACAACTCGCTCTGCACAGTGCTCTTACAGCCTACCGGGAACATCTCTTCCAAAGGCCTGTGAAACGCAGTTTCTTTGCAGGCCCGATCTGGCTGAAGTAGGACTTCTGCTCTGGGTGTGCTACTTTGCCCTAGAGCTGAAAGGCACAACGTGCAGGCTTCTTTCCAAAGGGCGAGTTGGGCCCCACAGCATCTTGCTTCCAGCTCTTTGGGAAGCTAAGAAACAACTCGCTCTGCACAGTGCTCTTGCAGCCTACCGGGAACATCTCTTCCAAAGGCCTGTGAAACGCAGTTTCTTTGCAGGCCCGATCTGGCTGAAGTAGGACTTCTGCTCTGGGTGTGCTACTTTGCCCTAGAGCTGAAAGGCACAACGTGCAGGCTTCTTTCCAAAGGGCGAGTTGGGCCCCACAGCATCTTGCTTCCAGCTCTTTGGGAAGCTAAGAAACAACTCGCTCTGCACACTGCTCTTACAGCCTACCGGGAACATCTCTTCCAAAGGCCTGTGAAACGCAGTTTCTTTGCAGGCCTGATCTGGCTGAAGTAGGACTTCTGCTCTGGGTGTGCTACTTTGCCCTAGAGCTGAAAGGCACAACGTGCAGGCTTCTTTCCATAGGGCGAGTTGGGCCCCACAGCATCTTGCTTCCAGCTCTTTGGGAAGCTAAGAAACAACTCGCTCTGCACAGTGCTCTTACAGCCTAGTGGGAACATCTCTTCCAAAGGACTGTGTAACGCAGTTTCTTTGCAGGCCTGATCTGGCTGAAGTAGGACTTCTGCTCTGGGTGTGCTACTTTGCCCTAGAGCTGAAAGGCACAACGTGCAGGCTTCTTTCCAATGGGCGAGTTGTGCCCCACAGCATCTTGCTTCCAGCTCTTTGGGAAGCTAAGAAACAACTCGCTCTGCTCAGTGCTCTTACAGCCTACCTGGAACATCTCTTCCAAAGGCCTGTGAAACACAGTTTCTTTGCAGGCCTGATCTGGCTGAAGTAGGACTTCTGCTCTGTGTGTGCTACTTTGCCCTAGAGCTGAAAGGCACAACGTGCAGGCTTCTTTCCAAAGGGCGAGTTGGGCCCCACAGCATCTTGCTTCCAGCTCTTTTGGAAGCTAAGAAACAACTCGCTCTGCACAGTGCTCTTACAGCCTACCGGGAACATCTCTTCCAAAGGCCTGTGAAACGCAGTTTCTTTGCAGGCCTGATCTGGCTGAAGTAGGACTTCTGCCCTGGGTGTGCTACATTGCCCTAGAGCTGAAAGGCACAACGTGCAGGCTTCTTTCCGAAGGGCGAGTTGGGCCCCACAGCATCTTGCTTCCAGCTCTTTGGGAAGCTAAGAAACAACTCGCTCTGCACAGTGCTCTTACAGCCTACTGGGAACATCTCATTCAAAGTCCTGTGTAACGCAGTTTCTTTGCAGGCCTGATCTGGCTGTAGTAGGACTGCTGCTCTGGGTGTGCGACATTGCCCTAGAGCTGAAAGGCACAATGTGCAGGCTTCTTTCCAAATGGCGAGTTGGGCCCCACAGCATCCTGCTTCCAGATCTTTGGGATGCTAAGAAACAACTCGCTCTGCACAGTGCTCTTACAGCCTACCGGGAACATCTCTTCCAAAGGCCTGTGAAACGCAGTTTCTTTGCAGGCCTGATCTGGCTGAAGTAGAACTTCTGCTCTGGATGTGCTACTTTGCCCTAGAGCTGAAAGGCACAACGTGCAGGCTTCTTTCCAAAGGCCGAGTTGGGCCCCACAGCATCTTGCTTCTAGCTCTTTGGGAAGCTAAGAAACAACTCGCTCTGCACAGTGCTCTTACAGCCTACCGGGAACATCTCTTCCAAAGGCCTGTGAAACGCAGTTTCTTTGCAGGCCTGATCTGGCTGAAGTAGGACTTCTTCTGTGGGTGTGCTACATTGCCCTAGAGCTGAAAGGCACAACGTGCAGGCTTCTTTCCAAAGGGCGAGTTGGGCCCCACAGCATCTTGCTTCCAGCTCTTTGGGAAGCTAAGAAACAACTCGCTCTGCACAGTGCTCTTACAGCCTACTGGGAACATCTCTTTCAAAGTCCTGTGAAACGCAGTTTCCTTGCAGGCCTGATCTGGCTGCAGTAGGACTTCTGCTCTGGGTGTGCGACATTGCCCTAGAGCTGAAAGGCACAACGTGCAGGCTTCTTTCCAAAGGGCGAGTTGGGCCCCACAGCATCTTGCTTCCATCTCTTTGGGAAGCTAAGTAACAACTCGCTCTGCACAGTGCTCTTACAGCCTACCGGGAACATCTCTTCCAAAGGCGTGTGAAACGCAGTTTCTTTGCAGGCCTGATCTGGCTGAAGTAGGACTTCTGCTCTGGGTGTGCTACTTTGCCCTAGAGCTGAAAGGCACAACGTGCAGGCATCTTTCCAAAGGGTGAGTTGGGCCCCACAGCATCTTGCTTCCAGCTCTTTGGGAAGCAAAGAAACAACTCGCTCTGCACAGTGCTCTTACAGCCTACCGGGAACATCTCTTCCAAAGGCCTGTGAAACGCAGTTTCTTTGCAGGCCTGATCTGCCTGAAGTAGGACTTCTGCTCTGGGTGTGCTACATTGCCCTAGAGCTGAAAGGCACAACGTGCAGGCATCTTTCCAAAGGGTGAGTTGGGCCCCACAGCATCTTGCTTCCAGCTCGTTGGGAAGCAAAGAAACAACTCGCTCTGCACAGTGGCCTTACAACCTAGAGGGAACATCTCTTCCAAAGAACTGTGAAACGCAGTTTCTTTGCAGGCCTGATCTGGCTGAAGTAGGACTTCTGCTCTGGGTGTGCTACATTGCCCTAGAGCTGAAAGGCACAACGTGCAGGCTTCTTTCCAATGGGCGAGTTCTGCCCCACAGCATCTTGCTTCCAGCTCTTTGGAAGCTAAGAAACAACTCGCTCTGCACACTGCTCTTACAGCCTACCGGGAACATCTCTTCCAAAGCCTGTGAAACGCAGTTTCTTCGCAGGCCTGACCTGGCTGAAGTAGGACTTCTGCTCTGGGTGTGCTACATTGCCCTAGAGCTGAAAGGCACAACGTGCAGGCTTCTTTCCAAAGGGCGAGTTGGGCCCCACAGCATCTTGCTTCCAGCTCTTTGGGAAGCTAAAAACAACTCGCTCTGCACAGTGCTCTTACGGCCTACCGGGAACATCTCTTCCAAAGGCCTGTGAAATGCAGTTTCTTTGCAGGCCTGATCTGCCTGAAGTAGGACTTCTGCTCTGGGTGTGCTACATTGCCCTAGAGCTGAAAGGCACAACGTGCAGGCTTCTTTCCAAAGGGCGAGTTTGGCCCCACAACATCTTGCTTCCAGCTCTTTGGGAAGCTAAGAAACAACTCGCTCTGCACAGTGCTCTTACAGCCTACCGGGAACATCTCTTCCAAAGGCCTGTGAAACGCAGTTTCTTTGCAGGCCTGATCTGGCTGAAGTAGGACTTCTGCTCTGGGTGTGCTACTTTGCCCTAGAGCTGAAAGGCACAACGTGCAGGCTTCTTTCCAAAGGGCGAGTTGGGCCCCACAGCATCTTGCTTCCAGCTCTTTGGGAAGCTAAGAAACAACTCGCTCTGCACAGTGCTCTTACAGCCTACCGGGAACATCTCTTCCAAAGGCCTGTGAAACGCAGTTTCTTTGCAGGCCTGATCTGGCTGAAGTAGGACTTCTGCTCTGGGTGTGCTACATTGCCCTAGAGCTGAAAGGCACAACGTGCAGGCTTCTTTCCAAAGGGCGAGTTGGGCCCCACAGCATCTTGCTTCCAGCTCTTTGGGAAGCTAAGAAACAACTCGCTCTGCTCAGTGCTCTTACACCTTAGTGGGAACATCTCTTTCAAAGTCCTGTGTAACGCAGTTTCTTTGCAGGCCTGATCTGGCTGTAGTAGGACTGCTGCTCTGTGTTTGTGACA
The DNA here is from genome assembly GCF_037783145.1 of Equus przewalskii. Lineage (NCBI taxonomy): Eukaryota > Metazoa > Chordata > Mammalia > Perissodactyla > Equidae > Equus > Equus przewalskii. Next base: position 5,478 of record NW_027227918.1, on the reverse strand, counting down.
TTGCCCTAGAGCTGAAAGGAACAACGTGCAGATCTCTTTCCAGATGGCGAGTTGGGCCCCACAGCATCTTGCTTCCAGCTCTTTGGGAAGCTAAGAAACAACTCGCTCCGCACAGTGCTCTTACAGCCTACCGGGAACATCTCTTCCAAAGGCCTGTGAAACGCAGTTTCTTTGCAGGCCTGATCTGGCTGAAGTAGAACTTCTGCGCTGGGTGTGCTACTTTGCCCTAGAGCTGAAAGGCACAACGTGCAGGTTTCTTTCCAAAGGCCGAGTTGGGCCCCACAGCATCTTGCTTCCAGCTCATTGGGAAGCTAAGAAACAACTCGCTCTGCACAGTGCTCTTACAGCCTACCGGGAACATCTCATCCAAAGGCCTGTGAAACGCCGGTTCTTTGCAGGCCTGATCTGGCTGAAGTAGGACTTCTGCTCTGGGTGTGCTACATTGCCCTAGAGCTGAAAGGCACAACGTGCAGGCTTCTTTCCAAAGGGCGAGTTGGGCCCCACAGCATCTTTCTTCCAGCTCTTTGGGAAGCTAAGAAACAAGTCACTCAGCTCAGTGCTGTTACAGCCTAGTGGGAACATCTCTTCCAAAGGCCTGTGAAATGCCGTTTCTTTGCAGATCTGATCTGGCTGAAGTAGGTCTTCTGCTCCGTGTGTGCTACATTGCCCTAGAGCTGAAAGGCACAACGTGCAGGCTTCTTTCCAAAGGGCGAGTTGGGCACCACAGCATCTTGCTTCCAGCTCTTTCGGAAGCTAAGAAACAACTCTCTCTGCACAGTGCTCTTACAGCCTACCGGGAACATCTCTTCCAAAGGCCTGTGAAACGCAATTTCTTTGCAGGCCTGATCTGGCTGAAGTAGGACTTCTTCTGTGGGTGTGCTACATTGCCCTAGAGCTGAAAGGCCCAACGTGCAGGCTTCTTTCCAAAGGGCGAGTTGGGCCCCACAGCATCTTGCTTCCAGCTCTTTGGGAAGTTAAGAAACAACTCGCTCTGCTCAGTGCTCTTACAGCCTACTGGGAACATCTCTTTCAAAGTCCTGTGTAACGCAGTTTCCTTGCAGGCCTGATCTGGCTGCAGGAGGACTGCTGCTCTGGGAGTGTGACATTGCCCTAGAGCTGAAAGGCACAACGTGCAGGCTTCTTTCCAGAGGGCGAGTTGGGCCCCACAGCATCTTGCTTCCATCTCTTTGGGAAGCTAAGTAACAACTCGCTCTGCACAGTGCTCTTACAGCCTACCGGGAACATCTCTTCCAAAGGCGTGTGAAACGCAGTTTCTTTGCAGGCCTGATCTGGCTGAAGTAGGACTTCTGCTCTGGGTGTGCTACTTTGCCCTAGAGCTGAAAGGCACAACGTGCAGGCATCTTCCCAAAGGGTGAGTGGGCCCCACAGCATCTTGCTTCCAGCTCTTTGGGAAGCTAAGAAACAACTCGCTCTGCACACTGCTGTTACAGCCTACTGGGAACATCTCTTCCAAAGGCCTGTGAAACGCAGTTTCTTTGCAGGCCTGATCTTGCTGAAGTAGGACTTCTGCTCTGGGTGTGCTACATTGCCCTAGAGCTGAAAGTCACAACGTGCAGGCTTCTTTCCAAAGGGCGAGTTGGGCCCCACAGCATCTTGCTTCCAGCTCTTTGGGAAGCAAAGAAAAAACTCGCTCTGCACAGTGCTCTTACAGCCTACCGGGAACATCTCTTCCAAAGGCCTGTGAAACGCAGTTTCTTTGCAGGCCTGATGTGCCTCAAGTAGGACTTCTGCTCTGGGTGTGCTACATTGCCCTAGAGCTGAAAGGCACAACGTGCAGGCATCTTTCCAAAGGGTGAGTGGGCCCCACAGCATCTTGCTTCCAGCTCGTTGGGAAGCTAAGAAACAACTCGCTCTGCTCAGTGGCCTTACAACATAGAGGGAACATCTCTTCCAAAGAACTGTGAAACGCAGTTTCTTTGCAGGCCTGATCTGGCTGAAGTAGGACTTCTGCTCTGGGTGTGCTACATTGCCCTAGAGCTGAAAGGCGCAACGTGCAGGCTTCTTTCCAATGGGCGAGTTCTGCCACACAGCATCTTGCTTCCAGCTCTTTGGAAGCTAAGAAACAACTCGCTCTGCTCAGTGCTCTTACAGCCTACCGGGAACATCTCTTCCAAAGCCTGTGAAACGCAGTTTCTTCGCAGGCCTGACCTGGCTGAAGTAGGCCTTCTGCTCTGGGTGTGCTACATTGCCCTAGAGCTGAAAGGCACAACGTGCAGGCTTCTTTCCAAAGGGCGAGTTGGGCCCCACAGCATCTTGCTTCCAGCTCTTTGGGAAGCTAAAAACAACTCGCTGTGCACAGTGCTCTTACGGCCTACCGGGAACATCTCTTCCAAAGGCCTGTGAAATGCAGTTTCTTTGCAGGCCTGATCTGCCTGAAGTAGGACTTCTGCTCTGGGTGTGCTACATTGCCCTAGAGCTGAAAGGCACAACGTGCAGGCATCTTTCCAAAGGGTGAGTTGGGCCCCACAGCATCTTGCTTCCAGCTCTTTGGGAAGCTAAGTAACAACTCGCTCAGCACACTGCTCTTACAGCCTACTGGGAACATCTCTTCCAAAGGCCTGTGAAACGCAGTTTCTTTGCAGGCCTGATCTGGCTGAAGTAGGACTTCTGCTCTGGGTGTGCCACATTGCCCTAGAGCTGAATGTCACAACGTGCAGGCTTCTTTCCAAAGGGCGAGTTGGGCCCCACAGCATCTTGCTTCCAGCTCTTTGGGAAGCAAAGAAACAACTCGCTCTGCACAGTGCTCTTACAGCCTACCGGGAACATCTCTTCCAAAGGCCTGTGAAACGCAGTTTCTTTGCAGGCCTGATCTGGCTGAAGTAGGACTTCTTCTCTGGGTGTGCTACATGGCCCTAGAGCTGAAAGGCCCAACGTGCAGGCTTCTTTCCCAAGGGCGAGTTGGGCCCCACAGCATCTTGCTTCCAGCTCTTTGGGAAGCTAAGAAACAACTCGCTCTGCTCAGTGCTCTTACATCCTACTGGGAACATGTCTTTCAAAGTCCTGTGTAACGCAGTTTCTTTGCAGGCCTGATCTGGCTGTAGGAGGACTGCTGCTCTGGGAGTGTGACATTGCCCTAGAGCTGAAAGGCACAACGTGCAGGCTTCTTTCCAGAGGGCTAGTTGGGCACCACAGCATCTTGCTTCCATCTCTTTGGGAAGCTAAGTAACAACTCGCTGTGCACAGTGCTCTTACAGCCTACCGGGAACATGTCTTCCAAAGGCATGTGAAACGCAGTTTCTTTGCAGGCCTGATCTGGCTGAAGTAGGACTTCTGCTCTGGGTGTGCTACATCGCCCTAGAGCTGAAAAGCACAGCGTGCCGGCTTCTTTCCAAAGGGCGAGTTGGGCCCCACAGCATCTTGCTTCCAGCTCGTTGGGAAGCTAAGAAACAACTCGCTCTGCTCAGTGCTCTTACAGCCTACCGGGAACATCTCTTCCAAAGGCCTGTGAAACGCAGTTTCTTTGCAGGCCTGATCTGGCTGAAGTAGGACTTCTGCTCTGGGTGTGCTACATTGCCCTAGAGCTGACAGGCGCAATGTGCAGGCTTCTTTCCAATGGGCGAGTTCTGCCCCACAGCATCTTGCTTCCAGCTCTTTGGAAGCTAAGAAACAACTCGCTCTGCTCAGTGCTCTTACAGCCTACCGGGAACATCTCATCCAAAGGCCTGTGAAACGCAGGTTCTTTGCAGGCCTGATCTGGCTGAAGTAGGACTTCTGCTCTGGGAGTGCTACATTGCCCTAGAGCTGAAAGGCACAACGTGCAGGCTTCTTTCCAAAGGGCGAGTTGGGCCCCACAGCATCTTGCTTCCAGCTCTTTGGGAAGCTAAGAAACAACTCGCTCTGCTCAGTGCTCTTACAGCCTAGTGTGAACATCTCTTCCAAACGCCTGTGTAACGCAGTTTCTTTGCAGGCCTGATCTTGCTGAAGTAGGACTTCTGCTCTGGGTGTGCTACATTGCCCTAGAGCTGAAAGGCACAACGTGCAGGCTTCTTTCCAAAGGGCGAGTTGGGCCCCACAGCATCTTGCTTCCAGCTCTTTGGGAAGCTAAGAAACAACTCGCTCTGCACAGTGCTCTTACAGCCTACCGGTAACATCTCTTCCACAGGCCTGTGAAACGCAGTTTCTTTGCAGGCCTGATCTGGCTGAAGTAGGACTTCTGCTCTGGGTGTGCTACTTTGCCCTAGAGCTGAAAGGCACAACGTGCAGGCTTCTTTCCAGAGGGCGAGTTGGGCCCCCCAGCATCTTGCTTCCAGCTCTTTGGGAAGCAAAGAAACAACTCGATCTGCTCAGTGCTCTTACAGCCTTGTGGGAACATCTCTTCCAAAGGCCTGTGATACGCAGTTTCTTTGCAGGCCTGATCTGGCTGAAGTAGGACTTCTGCTCTGGGTGTGCTACATTGCCCTAGAGCTGAAAGGCACAACGTGCAGGCTTCTTTCCCAAGGGGGAGTTGGGCCCCACAGCATCTTGCTTCCAGCTCTTTGGGAAGCTAAGAAACAACTCGCTCTGCACAGTGCTCTTACAGCCTACCGGGAACATCTCTTCCAAAGGCCTGTGAAACGCAGTTTCTTTGCAGGCCTGATCTGGCTGAAGTAGGACTTCTGCTCTGGGTGTGCTACATTGCCCTAGAGCTGAAAGGCACAACGTGCAGGCTTCTTTCCAAAGGGCGAGTTGGGCCCCACAGCATCTTGCGTCCAGCTCTTTGGGAAGCAAAGAAACAACTCGATCTGCTCAGTGCTCTTACTGCCTAGTGGGAACATCTCTTCCAAAGGCCTGTGATACGCAGTTTCTTTGCAGGCCTGATCTGGCTGAAGTAGGACTTCTGCTCTGGGTGTGCTACATTGCCCTAGAGCTGAAAGGCCCTACGTGCAGGCTTCTTTCCAAAGGGCGAGTTGGGCCCCACAACATCTTGCTTCCAGCTCTTTGGGAAGCTAAGAAACAACTGGCTCTGCACAGTGCTCTTACAGCCTAACGGGAATATCTCTTCCAAAGGCCTGTGAAACGCAGTTTCTTTGCAGGCCTGTTCTGGCTGAAGTAGGACTTCTGCTCTGCGTGTGCTACTTTGCCCTAGACCTGAAAGGCCCAACGTGCAGGCTTCTTTCCAAAGGGCAAGTTGGGCCCCACAGCATCTTGCTTCCAGCTCTTTGGGAAGCTAAGAAACAACTCTCTCTGCACAGTGCTCTTACAGCCTACCGGGAACATCTCTTCCAAAGGCCTGTGAAACGCAGTTACTTTGCAGGCCTGATCTGGATGAAGTAGGACTTCTGCTCTGGGTGTGCTACATTGCCCTAGAGCTGAAAGGCACAACGTGCAGGCTTCTTTCCAAAGGGCGAGTTGGGCCCCACAGCATCTTGCTTCCAGCTCTTTGGGAAGCTAAGAAACAACTCGCTCTGCTCAGTGCTCTTACACCCTAGTGGGATCATCTCATTCAAAGTCCTGTGTAACGCAGTTTCTTTGCAGGCC
>NW_027227917.1:0-39361 GCF_037783145.1 Equus przewalskii | reverse complement strand
AAACGCAGTTTCTTTGCAGGCCCGATCTGGCTGAAGTAGGACTTCTGCTCTGGGTGTGCTACTTTGCCCTAGAGCTGAAAGGCACAACGTGCAGGCTTCTTTCCAAAGGGCGAGTTGGGCCCCACAGCATCTTGCTTCCAGCTCTTTGGGAAGCTAAGAAACAACTCGCTCTGCACAGTGCTCTTACAGCCTACCGGGAACATCTCTTCCAAAGGCCTGTGAAACGCAGTTTCTTTGCAGGCCCGATCTGGCTGAAGTAGGACTTCTGCTCTGGGTGTGCTACTTTGCCCTAGAGCTGAAAGGCACAACGTGCAGGCTTCTTTCCAAAGGGCGAGTTGGGCCCCACAGCATCTTGCTTCCAGCTCTTTGGGAAGCTAAGAAACAACTCGCTCTGCACAGTGCTCTTACAGCCTACCGGGAACATCTCTTCCAAAGGCCTGTGAAACGCAGTTTCTTTGCAGGCCCGATCTGGCTGAAGTAGGACTTCTGCTCTGGGTGTGCTACTTTGCCCTAGAGCTGAAAGGCACAACGTGCAGGCTTCTTTCCAAAGGGCGAGTTGGGCCCCACAGCATCTTGCTTCCAGCTCTTTGGGAAGCTAAGAAACAACTCGCTCTGCACAGTGCTCTTACAGCCTACCGGGAACATCTCTTCCAAAGGCCTGTGAAACGCAGTTTCTTTGCAGGCCCGATCTGGCTGAAGTAGGACTTCTGCTCTGGGTGTGCTACTTTGCCCTAGAGCTGAAAGGCACAACGTGCAGGCTTCTTTCCAAAGGGCGAGTTGGGCCCCACAGCATCTTGCTTCCAGCTCTTTGGGAAGCTAAGAAACAACTCGCTCTGCACAGTGCTCTTACAGCCTACCGGGAACATCTCTTCCAAAGGCCTGTGAAACGCAGTTTCTTTGCAGGCCCGATCTGGCTGAAGTAGGACTTCTGCTCTGGGTGTGCTACTTTGCCCTAGAGCTGAAAGGCACAACGTGCAGGCTTCTTTCCAAAGGGCGAGTTGGGCCCCACAGCATCTTGCTTCCAGCTCTTTGGGAAGCTAAGAAACAACTCGCTCTGCACAGTGCTCTTACAGCCTACCGGGAACATCTCTTCCAAAGGCCTGTGAAACGCAGTTTCTTTGCAGGCCCGATCTGGCTGAAGTAGGACTTCTGCTCTGGGTGTGCTACTTTGCCCTAGAGCTGAAAGGCACAACGTGCAGGCTTCTTTCCAAAGGGCGAGTTGGGCCCCACAGCATCTTGCTTCCAGCTCTTTGGGAAGCTAAGAAACAACTCGCTCTGCACAGTGCTCTTACAGCCTACCGGGAACATCTCTTCCAAAGGCCTGTGAAACGCAGTTTCTTTGCAGGCCCGATCTGGCTGAAGTAGGACTTCTGCTCTGGGTGTGCTACTTTGCCCTAGAGCTGAAAGGCACAACGTGCAGGCTTCTTTCCAAAGGGCGAGTTGGGCCCCACAGCATCTTGCTTCCAGCTCTTTGGGAAGCTAAGAAACAACTCGCTCTGCACAGTGCTCTTACAGCCTACCGGGAACATCTCTTCCAAAGGCCTGTGAAACGCAGTTTCTTTGCAGGCCCGATCTGGCTGAAGTAGGACTTCTGCTCTGGGTGTGCTACTTTGCCCTAGAGCTGAAAGGCACAACGTGCAGGCTTCTTTCCAAAGGGCGAGTTGGGCCCCACAGCATCTTGCTTCCAGCTCTTTGGGAAGCTAAGAAACAACTCGCTCTGCACAGTGCTCTTACAGCCTACCGGGAACATCTCTTCCAAAGGCCTGTGAAACGCAGTTTCTTTGCAGGCCCGATCTGGCTGAAGTAGGACTTCTGCTCTGGGTGTGCTACTTTGCCCTAGAGCTGAAAGGCACAACGTGCAGGCTTCTTTCCAAAGGGCGAGTTGGGCCCCACAGCATCTTGCTTCCAGCTCTTTGGGAAGCTAAGAAACAACTCGCTCTGCACAGTGCTCTTACAGCCTACCGGGAACATCTCTTCCAAAGGCCTGTGAAACGCAGTTTCTTTGCAGGCCCGATCTGGCTGAAGTAGGACTTCTGCTCTGGGTGTGCTACTTTGCCCTAGAGCTGAAAGGCACAACGTGCAGGCTTCTTTCCAAAGGGCGAGTTGGGCCCCACAGCATCTTGCTTCCAGCTCTTTGGGAAGCTAAGAAACAACTCGCTCTGCACAGTGCTCTTACAGCCTACCGGGAACATCTCTTCCAAAGGCCTGTGAAACGCAGTTTCTTTGCAGGCCCGATCTGGCTGAAGTAGGACTTCTGCTCTGGGTGTGCTACTTTGCCCTAGAGCTGAAAGGCACAACGTGCAGGCTTCTTTCCAAAGGGCGAGTTGGGCCCCACAGCATCTTGCTTCCAGCTCTTTGGGAAGCTAAGAAACAACTCGCTCTGCACAGTGCTCTTACAGCCTACCGGGAACATCTCTTCCAAAGGCCTGTGAAACGCAGTTTCTTTGCAGGCCCGATCTGGCTGAAGTAGGACTTCTGCTCTGGGTGTGCTACTTTGCCCTAGAGCTGAAAGGCACAACGTGCAGGCTTCTTTCCAAAGGGCGAGTTGGGCCCCACAGCATCTTGCTTCCAGCTCTTTGGGAAGCTAAGAAACAACTCGCTCTGCACAGTGCTCTTACAGCCTACCGGGAACATCTCTTCCAAAGGCCTGTGAAACGCAGTTTCTTTGCAGGCCCGATCTGGCTGAAGTAGGACTTCTGCTCTGGGTGTGCTACTTTGCCCTAGAGCTGAAAGGCACAACGTGCAGGCTTCTTTCCAAAGGGCGAGTTGGGCCCCACAGCATCTTGCTTCCAGCTCTTTGGGAAGCTAAGAAACAACTCGCTCTGCACAGTGCTCTTACAGCCTACCGGGAACATCTCTTCCAAAGGCCTGTGAAACGCAGTTTCTTTGCAGGCCCGATCTGGCTGAAGTAGGACTTCTGCTCTGGGTGTGCTACTTTGCCCTAGAGCTGAAAGGCACAACGTGCAGGCTTCTTTCCAAAGGGCGAGTTGGGCCCCACAGCATCTTGCTTCCAGCTCTTTGGGAAGCTAAGAAACAACTCGCTCTGCACAGTGCTCTTACAGCCTACCGGGAACATCTCTTCCAAAGGCCTGTGAAACGCAGTTTCTTTGCAGGCCCGATCTGGCTGAAGTAGGACTTCTGCTCTGGGTGTGCTACTTTGCCCTAGAGCTGAAAGGCACAACGTGCAGGCTTCTTTCCAAAGGGCGAGTTGGGCCCCACAGCATCTTGCTTCCAGCTCTTTGGGAAGCTAAGAAACAACTCGCTCTGCACAGTGCTCTTACAGCCTACCGGGAACATCTCTTCCAAAGGCCTGTGAAACGCAGTTTCTTTGCAGGCCCGATCTGGCTGAAGTAGGACTTCTGCTCTGGGTGTGCTACTTTGCCCTAGAGCTGAAAGGCACAACGTGCAGGCTTCTTTCCAAAGGGCGAGTTGGGCCCCACAGCATCTTGCTTCCAGCTCTTTGGGAAGCTAAGAAACAACTCGCTCTGCACAGTGCTCTTACAGCCTACCGGGAACATCTCTTCCAAAGGCCTGTGAAACGCAGTTTCTTTGCAGGCCCGATCTGGCTGAAGTAGGACTTCTGCTCTGGGTGTGCTACTTTGCCCTAGAGCTGAAAGGCACAACGTGCAGGCTTCTTTCCAAAGGGCGAGTTGGGCCCCACAGCATCTTGCTTCCAGCTCTTTGGGAAGCTAAGAAACAACTCGCTCTGCACAGTGCTCTTACAGCCTACCGGGAACATCTCTTCCAAAGGCCTGTGAAACGCAGTTTCTTTGCAGGCCCGATCTGGCTGAAGTAGGACTTCTGCTCTGGGTGTGCTACTTTGCCCTAGAGCTGAAAGGCACAACGTGCAGGCTTCTTTCCAAAGGGCGAGTTGGGCCCCACAGCATCTTGCTTCCAGCTCTTTGGGAAGCTAAGAAACAACTCGCTCTGCACAGTGCTCTTACAGCCTACCGGGAACATCTCTTCCAAAGGCCTGTGAAACGCAGTTTCTTTGCAGGCCCGATCTGGCTGAAGTAGGACTTCTGCTCTGGGTGTGCTACTTTGCCCTAGAGCTGAAAGGCACAACGTGCAGGCTTCTTTCCAAAGGGCGAGTTGGGCCCCACAGCATCTTGCTTCCAGCTCTTTGGGAAGCTAAGAAACAACTCGCTCTGCACAGTGCTCTTACAGCCTACCGGGAACATCTCTTCCAAAGGCCTGTGAAACGCAGTTTCTTTGCAGGCCCGATCTGGCTGAAGTAGGACTTCTGCTCTGGGTGTGCTACTTTGCCCTAGAGCTGAAAGGCACAACGTGCAGGCTTCTTTCCAAAGGGCGAGTTGGGCCCCACAGCATCTTGCTTCCAGCTCTTTGGGAAGCTAAGAAACAACTCGCTCTGCACAGTGCTCTTACAGCCTACCGGGAACATCTCTTCCAAAGGCCTGTGAAACGCAGTTTCTTTGCAGGCCCGATCTGGCTGAAGTAGGACTTCTGCTCTGGGTGTGCTACTTTGCCCTAGAGCTGAAAGGCACAACGTGCAGGCTTCTTTCCAAAGGGCGAGTTGGGCCCCACAGCATCTTGCTTCCAGCTCTTTGGGAAGCTAAGAAACAACTCGCTCTGCACAGTGCTCTTACAGCCTACCGGGAACATCTCTTCCAAAGGCCTGTGAAACGCAGTTTCTTTGCAGGCCCGATCTGGCTGAAGTAGGACTTCTGCTCTGGGTGTGCTACTTTGCCCTAGAGCTGAAAGGCACAACGTGCAGGCTTCTTTCCAAAGGGCGAGTTGGGCCCCACAGCATCTTGCTTCCAGCTCTTTGGGAAGCTAAGAAACAACTCGCTCTGCACAGTGCTCTTACAGCCTACCGGGAACATCTCTTCCAAAGGCCTGTGAAACGCAGTTTCTTTGCAGGCCCGATCTGGCTGAAGTAGGACTTCTGCTCTGGGTGTGCTACTTTGCCCTAGAGCTGAAAGGCACAACGTGCAGGCTTCTTTCCAAAGGGCGAGTTGGGCCCCACAGCATCTTGCTTCCAGCTCTTTGGGAAGCTAAGAAACAACTCGCTCTGCACAGTGCTCTTACAGCCTACCGGGAACATCTCTTCCAAAGGCCTGTGAAACGCAGTTTCTTTGCAGGCCCGATCTGGCTGAAGTAGGACTTCTGCTCTGGGTGTGCTACTTTGCCCTAGAGCTGAAAGGCACAACGTGCAGGCTTCTTTCCAAAGGGCGAGTTGGGCCCCACAGCATCTTGCTTCCAGCTCTTTGGGAAGCTAAGAAACAACTCGCTCTGCACAGTGCTCTTACAGCCTACCGGGAACATCTCTTCCAAAGGCCTGTGAAACGCAGTTTCTTTGCAGGCCCGATCTGGCTGAAGTAGGACTTCTGCTCTGGGTGTGCTACTTTGCCCTAGAGCTGAAAGGCACAACGTGCAGGCTTCTTTCCAAAGGGCGAGTTGGGCCCCACAGCATCTTGCTTCCAGCTCTTTGGGAAGCTAAGAAACAACTCGCTCTGCACAGTGCTCTTACAGCCTACCGGGAACATCTCTTCCAAAGGCCTGTGAAACGCAGTTTCTTTGCAGGCCCGATCTGGCTGAAGTAGGACTTCTGCTCTGGGTGTGCTACTTTGCCCTAGAGCTGAAAGGCACAACGTGCAGGCTTCTTTCCAAAGGGCGAGTTGGGCCCCACAGCATCTTGCTTCCAGCTCTTTGGGAAGCTAAGAAACAACTCGCTCTGCACAGTGCTCTTACAGCCTACCGGGAACATCTCTTCCAAAGGCCTGTGAAACGCAGTTTCTTTGCAGGCCCGATCTGGCTGAAGTAGGACTTCTGCTCTGGGTGTGCTACTTTGCCCTAGAGCTGAAAGGCACAACGTGCAGGCTTCTTTCCAAAGGGCGAGTTGGGCCCCACAGCATCTTGCTTCCAGCTCTTTGGGAAGCTAAGAAACAACTCGCTCTGCACAGTGCTCTTACAGCCTACCGGGAACATCTCTTCCAAAGGCCTGTGAAACGCAGTTTCTTTGCAGGCCCGATCTGGCTGAAGTAGGACTTCTGCTCTGGGTGTGCTACTTTGCCCTAGAGCTGAAAGGCACAACGTGCAGGCTTCTTTCCAAAGGGCGAGTTGGGCCCCACAGCATCTTGCTTCCAGCTCTTTGGGAAGCTAAGAAACAACTCGCTCTGCACAGTGCTCTTACAGCCTACCGGGAACATCTCTTCCAAAGGCCTGTGAAACGCAGTTTCTTTGCAGGCCCGATCTGGCTGAAGTAGGACTTCTGCTCTGGGTGTGCTACTTTGCCCTAGAGCTGAAAGGCACAACGTGCAGGCTTCTTTCCAAAGGGCGAGTTGGGCCCCACAGCATCTTGCTTCCAGCTCTTTGGGAAGCTAAGAAACAACTCGCTCTGCACAGTGCTCTTACAGCCTACCGGGAACATCTCTTCCAAAGGCCTGTGAAACGCAGTTTCTTTGCAGGCCCGATCTGGCTGAAGTAGGACTTCTGCTCTGGGTGTGCTACTTTGCCCTAGAGCTGAAAGGCACAACGTGCAGGCTTCTTTCCAAAGGGCGAGTTGGGCCCCACAGCATCTTGCTTCCAGCTCTTTGGGAAGCTAAGAAACAACTCGCTCTGCACAGTGCTCTTACAGCCTACCGGGAACATCTCTTCCAAAGGCCTGTGAAACGCAGTTTCTTTGCAGGCCCGATCTGGCTGAAGTAGGACTTCTGCTCTGGGTGTGCTACTTTGCCCTAGAGCTGAAAGGCACAACGTGCAGGCTTCTTTCCAAAGGGCGAGTTGGGCCCCACAGCATCTTGCTTCCAGCTCTTTGGGAAGCTAAGAAACAACTCGCTCTGCACAGTGCTCTTACAGCCTACCGGGAACATCTCTTCCAAAGGCCTGTGAAACGCAGTTTCTTTGCAGGCCCGATCTGGCTGAAGTAGGACTTCTGCTCTGGGTGTGCTACTTTGCCCTAGAGCTGAAAGGCACAACGTGCAGGCTTCTTTCCAAAGGGCGAGTTGGGCCCCACAGCATCTTGCTTCCAGCTCTTTGGGAAGCTAAGAAACAACTCGCTCTGCACAGTGCTCTTACAGCCTACCGGGAACATCTCTTCCAAAGGCCTGTGAAACGCAGTTTCTTTGCAGGCCCGATCTGGCTGAAGTAGGACTTCTGCTCTGGGTGTGCTACTTTGCCCTAGAGCTGAAAGGCACAACGTGCAGGCTTCTTTCCAAAGGGCGAGTTGGGCCCCACAGCATCTTGCTTCCAGCTCTTTGGGAAGCTAAGAAACAACTCGCTCTGCACAGTGCTCTTACAGCCTACCGGGAACATCTCTTCCAAAGGCCTGTGAAACGCAGTTTCTTTGCAGGCCCGATCTGGCTGAAGTAGGACTTCTGCTCTGGGTGTGCTACTTTGCCCTAGAGCTGAAAGGCACAACGTGCAGGCTTCTTTCCAAAGGGCGAGTTGGGCCCCACAGCATCTTGCTTCCAGCTCTTTGGGAAGCTAAGAAACAACTCGCTCTGCACAGTGCTCTTACAGCCTACCGGGAACATCTCTTCCAAAGGCCTGTGAAACGCAGTTTCTTTGCAGGCCCGATCTGGCTGAAGTAGGACTTCTGCTCTGGGTGTGCTACTTTGCCCTAGAGCTGAAAGGCACAACGTGCAGGCTTCTTTCCAAAGGGCGAGTTGGGCCCCACAGCATCTTGCTTCCAGCTCTTTGGGAAGCTAAGAAACAACTCGCTCTGCACAGTGCTCTTACAGCCTACCGGGAACATCTCTTCCAAAGGCCTGTGAAACGCAGTTTCTTTGCAGGCCCGATCTGGCTGAAGTAGGACTTCTGCTCTGGGTGTGCTACTTTGCCCTAGAGCTGAAAGGCACAACGTGCAGGCTTCTTTCCAAAGGGCGAGTTGGGCCCCACAGCATCTTGCTTCCAGCTCTTTGGGAAGCTAAGAAACAACTCGCTCTGCACAGTGCTCTTACAGCCTACCGGGAACATCTCTTCCAAAGGCCTGTGAAACGCAGTTTCTTTGCAGGCCCGATCTGGCTGAAGTAGGACTTCTGCTCTGGGTGTGCTACTTTGCCCTAGAGCTGAAAGGCACAACGTGCAGGCTTCTTTCCAAAGGGCGAGTTGGGCCCCACAGCATCTTGCTTCCAGCTCTTTGGGAAGCTAAGAAACAACTCGCTCTGCACAGTGCTCTTACAGCCTACCGGGAACATCTCTTCCAAAGGCCTGTGAAACGCAGTTTCTTTGCAGGCCCGATCTGGCTGAAGTAGGACTTCTGCTCTGGGTGTGCTACTTTGCCCTAGAGCTGAAAGGCACAACGTGCAGGCTTCTTTCCAAAGGGCGAGTTGGGCCCCACAGCATCTTGCTTCCAGCTCTTTGGGAAGCTAAGAAACAACTCGCTCTGCACAGTGCTCTTACAGCCTACCGGGAACATCTCTTCCAAAGGCCTGTGAAACGCAGTTTCTTTGCAGGCCCGATCTGGCTGAAGTAGGACTTCTGCTCTGGGTGTGCTACTTTGCCCTAGAGCTGAAAGGCACAACGTGCAGGCTTCTTTCCAAAGGGCGAGTTGGGCCCCACAGCATCTTGCTTCCAGCTCTTTGGGAAGCTAAGAAACAACTCGCTCTGCACAGTGCTCTTACAGCCTACCGGGAACATCTCTTCCAAAGGCCTGTGAAACGCAGTTTCTTTGCAGGCCCGATCTGGCTGAAGTAGGACTTCTGCTCTGGGTGTGCTACTTTGCCCTAGAGCTGAAAGGCACAACGTGCAGGCTTCTTTCCAAAGGGCGAGTTGGGCCCCACAGCATCTTGCTTCCAGCTCTTTGGGAAGCTAAGAAACAACTCGCTCTGCACAGTGCTCTTACAGCCTACCGGGAACATCTCTTCCAAAGGCCTGTGAAACGCAGTTTCTTTGCAGGCCTGATCTGGCTGAAGTAGGACTTCTGCTCTGGGTGTGCTACTTTGCCCTAGAGCTGAAAGGCACAACGTGCAGGCTTCTTTCCAAAGGGCGAGTTGGGCCCCACAGCATCTTGCTTCCAGCTCTTTGGGAAGCTAAGAAACAACTCGCTCTGCACAGTGCTCTTACAGCCTACCGGGAACATCTCTTCCAAAGGCCTGTGAAACGCAGTTTCTTTGCAGGCCCGATCTGGCTGAAGTAGGACTTCTGCTCTGGGTGTGCTACTTTGCCCTAGAGCTGAAAGGCACAACGTGCAGGCTTCTTTCCAAAGGGCGAGTTGGGCCCCACAGCATCTTGCTTCCAGCTCTTTGGGAAGCTAAGAAACAACTCGCTCTGCACAGTGCTCTTACAGCCTACCGGGAACATCTCTTCCAAAGGCCTGTGAAACGCAGTTTCTTTGCAGGCCCGATCTGGCTGAAGTAGGACTTCTGCTCTGGGTGTGCTACTTTGCCCTAGAGCTGAAAGGCACAACGTGCAGGCTTCTTTCCAAAGGGCGAGTTGGGCCCCACAGCATCTTGCTTCCAGCTCTTTGGGAAGCTAAGAAACAACTCGCTCTGCACAGTGCTCTTACAGCCTACCGGGAACATCTCTTCCAAAGGCCTGTGAAACGCAGTTTCTTTGCAGGCCCGATCTGGCTGAAGTAGGACTTCTGCTCTGGGTGTGCTACTTTGCCCTAGAGCTGAAAGGCACAACGTGCAGGCTTCTTTCCAAAGGGCGAGTTGGGCCCCACAGCATCTTGCTTCCAGCTCTTTGGGAAGCTAAGAAACAACTCGCTCTGCACAGTGCTCTTACAGCCTACCGGGAACATCTCTTCCAAAGGCCTGTGAAACGCAGTTTCTTTGCAGGCCCGATCTGGCTGAAGTAGGACTTCTGCTCTGGGTGTGCTACTTTGCCCTAGAGCTGAAAGGCACAACGTGCAGGCTTCTTTCCAAAGGGCGAGTTGGGCCCCACAGCATCTTGCTTCCAGCTCTTTGGGAAGCTAAGAAACAACTCGCTCTGCACAGTGCTCTTACAGCCTACCGGGAACATCTCTTCCAAAGGCCTGTGAAACGCAGTTTCTTTGCAGGCCCGATCTGGCTGAAGTAGGACTTCTGCTCTGGGTGTGCTACTTTGCCCTAGAGCTGAAAGGCACAACGTGCAGGCTTCTTTCCAAAGGGCGAGTTGGGCCCCACAGCATCTTGCTTCCAGCTCTTTGGGAAGCTAAGAAACAACTCGCTCTGCACAGTGCTCTTACAGCCTACCGGGAACATCTCTTCCAAAGGCCTGTGAAACGCAGTTTCTTTGCAGGCCTGATCTGGCTGAAGTAGGACTTCTGCTCTGGGTGTGCTACTTTGCCCTAGAGCTGAAAGGCACAACGTGCAGGCTTCTTTCCAAAGGGCGAGTTGGGCCCCACAGCATCTTGCTTCCAGCTCTTTGGGAAGCTAAGAAACAACTCGCTCTGCACAGTGCTCTTACAGCCTACCGGGAACATCTCTTCCAAAGGCCTGTGAAACGCAGTTTCTTTGCAGGCCCGATCTGGCTGAAGTAGGACTTCTGCTCTGGGTGTGCTACTTTGCCCTAGAGCTGAAAGGCACAACGTGCAGGCTTCTTTCCAAAGGGCGAGTTGGGCCCCACAGCATCTTGCTTCCAGCTCTTTGGGAAGCTAAGAAACAACTCGCTCTGCACAGTGCTCTTACAGCCTACCGGGAACATCTCTTCCAAAGGCCTGTGAAACGCAGTTTCTTTGCAGGCCCGATCTGGCTGAAGTAGGACTTCTGCTCTGGGTGTGCTACTTTGCCCTAGAGCTGAAAGGCACAACGTGCAGGCTTCTTTCCAAAGGGCGAGTTGGGCCCCACAGCATCTTGCTTCCAGCTCTTTGGGAAGCTAAGAAACAACTCGCTCTGCACAGTGCTCTTACAGCCTACCGGGAACATCTCTTCCAAAGGCCTGTGAAACGCAGTTTCTTTGCAGGCCCGATCTGGCTGAAGTAGGACTTCTGCTCTGGGTGTGCTACTTTGCCCTAGAGCTGAAAGGCACAACGTGCAGGCTTCTTTCCAAAGGGCGAGTTGGGCCCCACAGCATCTTGCTTCCAGCTCTTTGGGAAGCTAAGAAACAACTCGCTCTGCACAGTGCTCTTACAGCCTACCGGGAACATCTCTTCCAAAGGCCTGTGAAACGCAGTTTCTTTGCAGGCCCGATCTGGCTGAAGTAGGACTTCTGCTCTGGGTGTGCTACTTTGCCCTAGAGCTGAAAGGCACAACGTGCAGGCTTCTTTCCAAAGGGCGAGTTGGGCCCCACAGCATCTTGCTTCCAGCTCTTTGGGAAGCTAAGAAACAACTCGCTCTGCACAGTGCTCTTACAGCCTACCGGGAACATCTCTTCCAAAGGCCTGTGAAACGCAGTTTCTTTGCAGGCCCGATCTGGCTGAAGTAGGACTTCTGCTCTGGGTGTGCTACTTTGCCCTAGAGCTGAAAGGCACAACGTGCAGGCTTCTTTCCAAAGGGCGAGTTGGGCCCCACAGCATCTTGCTTCCAGCTCTTTGGGAAGCTAAGAAACAACTCGCTCTGCACAGTGCTCTTACAGCCTACCGGGAACATCTCTTCCAAAGGCCTGTGAAACGCAGTTTCTTTGCAGGCCTGATCTGGCTGAAGTAGGACTTCTGCTCTGGGTGTGCTACTTTGCCCTAGAGCTGAAAGGCACAACGTGCAGGCTTCTTTCCAAAGGGCGAGTTGGGCCCCACAGCATCTTGCTTCCAGCTCTTTGGGAAGCTAAGAAACAACTCGCTCTGCACAGTGCTCTTACAGCCTACCGGGAACATCTCTTCCAAAGGCCTGTGAAACGCAGTTTCTTTGCAGGCCTGATCTGGCTGAAGTAGGACTTCTGCTCTGGGTGTGCTACTTTGCCCTAGAGCTGAAAGGCACAACGTGCAGGCTTCTTTCCAAAGGGCGAGTTGGGCCCCACAGCATCTTGCTTCCAGCTCTTTGGGAAGCTAAGAAACAACTCGCTCTGCACAGTGCTCTTACAGCCTACCGGGAACATCTCTTCCAAAGGCCTGTGAAACGCAGTTTCTTTGCAGGCCTGATCTGGCTGAAGTAGGACTTCTGCTCTGGGTGTGCTACTTTGCCCTAGAGCTGAAAGGCACAACGTGCAGGCTTCTTTCCAAAGGGCGAGTTGGGCCCCACAGCATCTTGCTTCCAGCTCTTTGGGAAGCTAAGAAACAACTCGCTCTGCACAGTGCTCTTACAGCCTACCGGGAACATCTCTTCCAAAGGCCTGTGAAACGCAGTTTCTTTGCAGGCCTGATCTGGCTGAAGTAGGACTTCTGCTCTGGGTGTGCTACTTTGCCCTAGAGCTGAAAGGCACAACGTGCAGGCTTCTTTCCAAAGGGCGAGTTGGGCCCCACAGCATCTTGCTTCCAGCTCTTTGGGAAGCTAAGAAACAACTCGCTCTGCACAGTGCTCTTACAGCCTACCGGGAACATCTCTTCCAAAGGCCTGTGAAACGCAGTTTCTTTGCAGGCCTGATCTGGCTGAAGTAGGACTTCTGCTCTGGGTGTGCTACTTTGCCCTAGAGCTGAAAGGCACAACGTGCAGGCTTCTTTCCAAAGGGCGAGTTGGGCCCCACAGCATCTTGCTTCCAGCTCTTTGGGAAGCTAAGAAACAACTCGCTCTGCACAGTGCTCTTACAGCCTACCGGGAACATCTCTTCCAAAGGCCTGTGAAACGCAGTTTCTTTGCAGGCCCGATCTGGCTGAAGTAGGACTTCTGCTCTGGGTGTGCTACTTTGCCCTAGAGCTGAAAGGCACAACGTGCAGGCTTCTTTCCAAAGGGCGAGTTGGGCCCCACAGCATCTTGCTTCCAGCTCTTTGGGAAGCTAAGAAACAACTCGCTCTGCACAGTGCTCTTACAGCCTACCGGGAACATCTCTTCCAAAGGCCTGTGAAACGCAGTTTCTTTGCAGGCCTGATCTGGCTGAAGTAGGACTTCTGCTCTGGGTGTGCTACTTTGCCCTAGAGCTGAAAGGCACAACGTGCAGGCTTCTTTCCAAAGGGCGAGTTGGGCCCCACAGCATCTTGCTTCCAGCTCTTTGGGAAGCTAAGAAACAACTCGCTCTGCACAGTGCTCTTACAGCCTACCGGGAACATCTCTTCCAAAGGCCTGTGAAACGCAGTTTCTTTGCAGGCCTCGATCTGGCTGAAGTAGGACTTCTGCTCTGGGTGTGCTACTTTGCCCTAGAGCTGAAAGGCACAACGTGCAGGCTTCTTTCCAAAGGGCGAGTTGGGCCCCACAGCATCTTGCTTCCAGCTCTTTGGGAAGCTAAGAAACAACTCGCTCTGCACAGTGCTCTTACAGCCTACCGGGAACATCTCTTCCAAAGGCCTGTGAAACGCAGTTTCTTTGCAGGCCTGATCTGGCTGAAGTAGGACTTCTGCTCTGGGTGTGCTACTTTGCCCTAGAGCTGAAAGGCACAACGTGCAGGCTTCTTTCCAAAGGGCGAGTTGGGCCCCACAGCATCTTGCTTCCAGCTCTTTGGGAAGCTAAGAAACAACTCGCTCTGCACAGTGCTCTTACAGCCTACCGGGAACATCTCTTCCAAAGGCCTGTGAAACGCAGTTTCTTTGCAGGCCCGATCTGGCTGAAGTAGGACTTCTGCTCTGGGTGTGCTACTTTGCCCTAGAGCTGAAAGGCACAACGTGCAGGCTTCTTTCCAAAGGGCGAGTTGGGCCCCACAGCATCTTGCTTCCAGCTCTTTGGGAAGCTAAGAAACAACTCGCTCTGCACAGTGCTCTTACAGCCTACCGGGAACATCTCTTCCAAAGGCCTGTGAAACGCAGTTTCTTTGCAGGCCTGATCTGGCTGAAGTAGGACTTCTGCTCTGGGTGTGCTACTTTGCCCTAGAGCTGAAAGGCACAACGTGCAGGCTTCTTTCCAAAGGGCGAGTTGGGCCCCACAGCATCTTGCTTCCAGCTCTTTGGGAAGCTAAGAAACAACTCGCTCTGCACAGTGCTCTTACAGCCTACCGGGAACATCTCTTCCAAAGGCCTGTGAAACGCAGTTTCTTTGCAGGCCCGATCTGGCTGAAGTAGGACTTCTGCTCTGGGTGTGCTACTTTGCCCTAGAGCTGAAAGGCACAACGTGCAGGCTTCTTTCCAAAGGGCGAGTTGGGCCCCACAGCATCTTGCTTCCAGCTCTTTGGGAAGCTAAGAAACAACTCGCTCTGCACAGTGCTCTTACAGCCTACCGGGAACATCTCTTCCAAAGGCCTGTGAAACGCAGTTTCTTTGCAGGCCTGATCTGGCTGAAGTAGGACTTCTGCTCTGGGTGTGCTACTTTGCCCTAGAGCTGAAAGGCACAACGTGCAGGCTTCTTTCCAAAGGGCGAGTTGGGCCCCACAGCATCTTGCTTCCAGCTCTTTGGGAAGCTAAGAAACAACTCGCTCTGCACAGTGCTCTTACAGCCTACCGGGAACATCTCTTCCAAAGGCCTGTGAAACGCAGTTTCTTTGCAGGCCTGATCTGGCTGAAGTAGGACTTCTGCTCTGGGTGTGCTACTTTGCCCTAGAGCTGAAAGGCACAACGTGCAGGCTTCTTTCCAAAGGGCGAGTTGGGCCCCACAGCATCTTGCTTCCAGCTCTTTGGGAAGCTAAGAAACAACTCGCTCTGCACAGTGCTCTTACAGCCTACCGGGAACATCTCTTCCAAAGGCCTGTGAAACGCAGTTTCTTTGCAGGCCTGATCTGGCTGAAGTAGGACTTCTGCTCTGGGTGTGCTACTTTGCCCTAGAGCTGAAAGGCACAACGTGCAGGCTTCTTTCCAAAGGGCGAGTTGGGCCCCACAGCATCTTGCTTCCAGCTCTTTGGGAAGCTAAGAAACAACTCGCTCTGCACAGTGCTCTTACAGCCTACCGGGAACATCTCTTCCAAAGGCCTGTGAAACGCAGTTTCTTTGCAGGCCTGATCTGGCTGAAGTAGGACTTCTGCTCTGGGTGTGCTACTTTGCCCTAGAGCTGAAAGGCACAACGTGCAGGCTTCTTTCCAAAGGGCGAGTTGGGCCCCACAGCATCTTGCTTCCAGCTCTTTGGGAAGCTAAGAAACAACTCGCTCTGCACAGTGCTCTTACAGCCTACCGGGAACATCTCTTCCAAAGGCCTGTGAAACGCAGTTTCTTTGCAGGCCTGATCTGGCTGAAGTAGGACTTCTGCTCTGGGTGTGCTACTTTGCCCTAGAGCTGAAAGGCACAACGTGCAGGCTTCTTTCCAAAGGGCGAGTTGGGCCCCACAGCATCTTGCTTCCAGCTCTTTGGGAAGCTAAGAAACAACTCGCTCTGCACAGTGCTCTTACAGCCTACCGGGAACATCTCTTCCAAAGGCCTGTGAAACGCAGTTTCTTTGCAGGCCTGATCTGGCTGAAGTAGGACTTCTGCTCTGGGTGTGCTACTTTGCCCTAGAGCTGAAAGGCACAACGTGCAGGCTTCTTTCCAAAGGGCGAGTTGGGCCCCACAGCATCTTGCTTCCAGCTCTTTGGGAAGCTAAGAAACAACTCGCTCTGCACAGTGCTCTTACAGCCTACCGGGAACATCTCTTCCAAAGGCCTGTGAAACGCAGTTTCTTTGCAGGCCTGATCTGGCTGAAGTAGGACTTCTGCTCTGGGTGTGCTACTTTGCCCTAGAGCTGAAAGGCACAACGTGCAGGCTTCTTTCCAAAGGGCGAGTTGGGCCCCACAGCATCTTGCTTCCAGCTCTTTGGGAAGCTAAGAAACAACTCGCTCTGCACAGTGCTCTTACAGCCTACCGGGAACATCTCTTCCAAAGGCCTGTGAAACGCAGTTTCTTTGCAGGCCTGATCTGGCTGAAGTAGGACTTCTGCTCTGGGTGTGCTACTTTGCCCTAGAGCTGAAAGGCACAACGTGCAGGCTTCTTTCCAAAGGGCGAGTTGGGCCCCACAGCATCTTGCTTCCAGCTCTTTGGGAAGCTAAGAAACAACTCGCTCTGCACAGTGCTCTTACAGCCTACCGGGAACATCTCTTCCAAAGGCCTGTGAAACGCAGTTTCTTTGCAGGCCTGATCTGGCTGAAGTAGGACTTCTGCTCTGGGTGTGCTACTTTGCCCTAGAGCTGAAAGGCACAACGTGCAGGCTTCTTTCCAAAGGGCGAGTTGGGCCCCACAGCATCTTGCTTCCAGCTCTTTGGGAAGCTAAGAAACAACTCGCTCTGCACAGTGCTCTTACAGCCTACCGGGAACATCTCTTCCAAAGGCCTGTGAAACGCAGTTTCTTTGCAGGCCTGATCTGGCTGAAGTAGGACTTCTGCTCTGGGTGTGCTACTTTGCCCTAGAGCTGAAAGGCACAACGTGCAGGCTTCTTTCCAAAGGGCGAGTTGGGCCCCACAGCATCTTGCTTCCAGCTCTTTGGGAAGCTAAGAAACAACTCGCTCTGCACAGTGCTCTTACAGCCTACCGGGAACATCTCTTCCAAAGGCCTGTGAAACGCAGTTTCTTTGCAGGCCTGATCTGGCTGAAGTAGGACTTCTGCTCTGGGTGTGCTACTTTGCCCTAGAGCTGAAAGGCACAACGTGCAGGCTTCTTTCCAAAGGGCGAGTTGGGCCCCACAGCATCTTGCTTCCAGCTCTTTGGGAAGCTAAGAAACAACTCGCTCTGCACAGTGCTCTTACAGCCTAACGGGAACATCTCTTCCAAAGGCCTGTGAAACGCAGTTTCTTTGCAGGCCCGATCTGGCTGAAGTAGGACTTCTGCTCTGGGTGTGCTACTTTGCCCTAGAGCTGAAAGGCACAACGTGCAGGCTTCTTTCCAAAGGGCGAGTTGGGCCCCACAGCATCTTGCTTCCAGCTCTTTGGGAAGCTAAGAAACAACTCGCTCTGCACAGTGCTCTTACAGCCTACCGGGAACATCTCTTCCAAAGGCCTGTGAAACGCAGTTTCTTTGCAGGCCTGATCTGGCTGAAGTAGGACTTCTGCTCTGGGTGTGCTACTTTGCCCTAGAGCTGAAAGGCACAACGTGCAGGCTTCTTTCCAAAGGGCGAGTTGGGCCCCACAGCATCTTGCTTCCAGCTCTTTGGGAAGCTAAGAAACAACTCGCTCTGCACAGTGCTCTTACAGCCTACCGGGAACATCTCTTCCAAAGGCCTGTGAAACGCAGTTTCTTTGCAGGCCTGATCTGGCTGAAGTAGGACTTCTGCTCTGGGTGTGCTACTTTGCCCTAGAGCTGAAAGGCACAACGTGCAGGCTTCTTTCCAAAGGGCGAGTTGGGCCCCACAGCATCTTGCTTCCAGCTCTTTGGGAAGCTAAGAAACAACTCGCTCTGCACAGTGCTCTTACAGCCTACCGGGAACATCTCTTCCAAAGGCCTGTGAAACGCAGTTTCTTTGCAGGCCTGATCTGGCTGAAGTAGGACTTCTGCTCTGGGTGTGCTACTTTGCCCTAGAGCTGAAAGGCACAACGTGCAGGCTTCTTTCCAAAGGGCGAGTTGGGCCCCACAGCATCTTGCTTCCAGCTCTTTGGGAAGCTAAGAAACAACTCGCTCTGCACAGTGCTCTTACAGCCTACCGGGAACATCTCTTCCAAAGGCCTGTGAAACGCAGTTTCTTTGCAGGCCTGATCTGGCTGAAGTAGGACTTCTGCTCTGGGTGTGCTACTTTGCCCTAGAGCTGAAAGGCACAACGTGCAGGCTTCTTTCCAAAGGGCGAGTTGGGCCCCACAGCATCTTGCTTCCAGCTCTTTGGGAAGCTAAGAAACAACTCGCTCTGCACAGTGCTCTTACAGCCTAGTGGGAACATCTCTTCCAAAGGCCTGTGAAACGCAGTTTCTTTGCAGGCCTGATCTGGCTGAAGTAGGACTTCTGCTCTGGGTGTGCTACTTTGCCCTAGAGCTGAAAGGCACAACGTGCAGGCTTCTTTCCAAAGGGCGAGTTGGGCCCCACAGCATCTTGCTTCCAGCTCTTTGGGAAGCTAAGAAACAACTCGCTCTGCACAGTGCTCGTACAGCCTACCGGGAACATCTCTTCCAAAGGCCTGTGAAACGCAGTTTCTTTGCAGGCCTGATCTGGCTGAAGTAGGACTTCTGCTCTGGGTGTGCTACTTTGCCCTAGAGCTGAAAGGCACAACGTGCAGGCTTCTTTCCAAAGGGCGAGTTGGGCCCCACAGCATCTTGCTTCCAGCTCTTTGGGAAGCTAAGAAACAACTCGCTCTGCACAGTGCTCTTACAGCCTACTGGGAACATCTCTTCCAAAGGCCTGTGTAACGCAGTTTCTTTGCAGGCCTGATCTGGCTGAAGTAGGACTTCTGCTCTGGGTGTGCTACT
Source organism: Equus przewalskii (assembly GCF_037783145.1). Taxonomy (NCBI): domain Eukaryota; kingdom Metazoa; phylum Chordata; class Mammalia; order Perissodactyla; family Equidae; genus Equus; species Equus przewalskii. The sequence goes on along the minus strand of NW_027227917.1, from coordinate 21,175 downwards.
TTGCCCTAGAGCTGAAAGGCACAACGTGCAGGCTTCTTTCCAAAGGGCGAGTTGGGCCCCACAGCATCTTGCTTCCAGCTCTTTGGGAAGCTAAGAAACAACTCGCTCTGCACAGTGCTCTTACAGCCTACCGGGAACATCTCTTCCAAAGGCCTGTGAAACGCAGTTTCTTTGCAGGCCTGATCTGGCTGAAGTAGGACTTCTGCTCTGGGTGTGCTACTTTGCCCTAGAGCTGAAAGGCACAACGTGCAGGCTTCTTTCCAAAGGGCGAGTTGGGCCCCACAGCATCTTGCTTCCAGCTCTTTGGTAAGCTAAGAAACAACTCGCTCTGCACAGTGCTCTTACAGCCTACCGGGAACATCTCTTCCAAAGGCCTGTGAAACGCAGTTTCTTTGCAGGCCTGATCTGGCTGAAGTAGGACTTCTGCTCTGGGTGTGCTACTTTGCCCTAGAGCTGAAAGGCACAACGTGCAGGCTTCTTTCCAAAGGGCGAGTTGGGCCCCACAGCATCTTGCTTCCAGCTCTTTGGGAAGCTAAGAAACAACTCGCTCTGCACAGTGCTCTTACAGCCTAGTGGGAACATCTCTTCCAAAGGCCTGTGAAACGCAGTTTCTTTGCAGGCCTGATCTGGCTGAAGTAGGACTTCTGCTCTGGGTGTGCTACTTTGCCCTAGAGCTGAAAGGCACAACGTGCAGGCTTCTTTCCAAAGGGCGAGTTGGGCCCCACAGCATCTTGCTTCCAGCTCTTTGGGAAGCTAAGAAACAACTCGCTCTGCACAGTGCTCTTACAGCCTACCGGGAACATCTCTTCCAAAGGCCTGTGAAACGCAGTTTCTTTGCAGGCCTGATCTGGCTGAAGTAGGACTTCTGCTCTGGGTGTGCTACATTGCCCTAGAGCTGAAAGGCACAACGTGCAGGCTTCTTTCCAAAGGGCGAGTTGGGCCCCACAGCATCTTGCTTCCAGCTCTTTGGGAAGCTAAGAAACAACTCGCTCTGCACAGTGCTCTTACAGCCTACCGGGAACATCTCTTCCAAAGGCCTGTGAAACGCAGTTTCTTTGCAGGCCTGATCTGGCTGAAGTAGGACTTCTGCTCTGGGTGTGCTACTTTGCCCTAGAGCTGAAAGGCACAACGTGCAGGCTTCTTTCCAAAGGGCGAGTTGGGCCCCACAGCATCTTGCTTCCAGCTCTTTGGGAAGCTAAGAAACAACTCGCTCTGCACAGTGCTCTTACAGCCTACCGGGAACATCTCTTCCAAAGGCCTGTGAAACGCAGTTTCTTTGCAGGCCTGATCTGGCTGAAGTAGGACTTCTGCTCTGGGTGTGCTACATTGCCCTAGAGCTGAAAGGCACAACGTGCAGGCTTCTTTCCAAAGGGCGAGTTGGGCCCCACAGCATCTTGCTTCCAGCTCTTTGGGAAGCTAAGAAACAACTCGCTCTGCACAGTGCTCTTACAGCCTAGTGGGAACATCTCTTCCAAAGGCCTGTGAAACGCAGTTTCTTTGCAGGCCTGATCTGGCTGAAGTAGGACTTCTGCTCTGGGTGTGCTACATTGCCCTAGAGCTGAAAGGCACAACGTGCAGGCTTCTTTCCAAAGGGCGAGTTGGGCCCCACAGCATCTTGCTTCCAGCTCTTTGGGAAGCTAAGAAACAACTCGCTCTGCACAGTGCTCTTACAGCCTAGTGGGAACATCTCTTCCAAAGGCCTGTGAAACGCAGTTTCTTTGCAGGCCTGATCTGGCTGAAGTAGGACTTCTGCTCTGGGTGTGCTACTTTGCCCTAGAGCTGAAAGGCACAACGTGCAGGCTTCTTTCCAAAGGGCGAGTTGGGCCCCACAGCATCTTGCTTCCAGCTCTTTGGGAAGCTAAGAAACAACTCGCTCTGCACAGTGCTCTTACAGCCTACCGGGAACATCTCTTCCAAAGGCCTGTGAAACGCAGTTTCTTTGCAGGCCTGATCTGGCTGAAGTAGGACTTCTGCTCTGGGTGTGCTACATTGCCCTAGAGCTGAAAGGCACAACGTGCAGGCTTCTTTCCAAAGGGCGAGTTGGGCCCCACAGCATCTTGCTTCCAGCTCTTTGGGAAGCTAAGAAACAACTCGCTCTGCACAGTGCTCTTACAGCCTACCGGGAACATCTCATCCAAAGGCCTGTGAAACGCAGTTTCTTTGCAGGCCTGATCTGGCTGAAGTAGGACTTCTGCTCTGGGTGTGCTACTTTGCCCTAGAGCTGAAAGGCACAACGTGCAGGCTTCTTTCCAAAGGGCGAGTTGGGCCCCACAGCATCTTGCTTCCAGCTCTTTGGGAAGCTAAGAAACAACTCGCTCTGCACAGTGCTCTTACAGCCTAGCGGGAACATCTCTTCCAAAGGCCTGTGAAACGCAGTTTCTTTGCAGGCCTGATCTGGCTGAAGTAGGACTTCTGCTCTGGGTGTGCTACTTTGCCCTAGAGCTGAAAGGCACAACGTGCAGGCTTCTTTCCAAAGGGCGAGTTGGGCCCCACAGCATCTTGCTTCCAGCTCTTTGGGAAGCTAAGAAACAACTCGCTCTGCACAGTGCTCTTACAGCCTACCGGGAACATCTCTTCCAAGGCCTGTGAAACGCAGTTTCTTTGCAGGCCTGATCTGGCTGAAGTAGGACTTCTGCTCTGGGTGTGCTACTTTGCCCTAGAGCTGAAAGGCACAACGTGCAGGCTTCTTTCCAAAGGGCGAGTTGGGCCCCACAGCATCTTGCTTCCAGCTCTTTGGGAAGCTAAGAAACAACTCGCTCTGCACAGTGCTCTTACAGCCTAGTGGGAACATCTCTTCCAAAGGCCTGTGAAATGCAGTTTCTTTGCAGACCTGATCTGGCTGAAGTAGGACTTCTGCTCTGGGTGTGCTACATTGCCCTAGAGCTGAAAGGCACAACGTGCAGGCTTCTTTCCAAAGGGCGAGTTGGGCCCCACAGCATCTTGCTTCCAGCTCTTTGGGAAGCTAAGAAACAACTCGCTCTGCACAGTGCTCTTACAGCCTACCGGGAACATCTCTTCCAAAGGCCTGTGAAACGCAGTTTCTTTGCAGGCCTGATCTGGCTGAAGTAGGACTTCTGCTCTGGGTGTGCTACATTGCCCTAGAGCTGAAAGGCACAACGTGCAGGCTTCTTTCCAAAGGGCGAGTTGGGCCCCACAGCATCTTGCTTCCAGCTCTTTGGGAAGCTAAGAAACAACTCGCTCTGCACAGTGCTCTTACAGCCTACTGGGAACATCTCTTCCAAAGGCCTGTGAAACGCAGTTTCTTTGCAGGCCTGATCTGGCTGCAGTAGGACTTCTGCTCTGGGTGTGCTACTTTGCCCTAGAGCTGAAAGGCACAACGTGCAGGCTTCTTTCCAAAGGGCGAGTTGGGCCCCACAGCATCTTGCTTCCAGCTCTTTGGGAAGCTAAGAAACAACTCGCTCTGCACAGTGCTCTTACAGCCTACCGGGAACATCTCTTCCAAAGGCCTGTGAAACGCAGTTTCTTTGCAGGCCTGATCTGGCTGAAGTAGGACTTCTGCTCTGGGTGTGCTACTTTGCCCTAGAGCTGAAAGGCACAACGTGCAGGCATCTTTCCAAAGGGCGAGTTGGGCCCCACAGCATCTTGCTTCCAGCTCTTTGGGAAGCTAAGAAACAACTCGCTCTGCACAGTGCTCTTACAGCCTACTGGGAACATCTCTTCCAAAGGCCTGTGAAACGCAGTTTCTTTGCAGGCCTGATCTGGCTGAAGTAGGACTTCTGCTCTGGGTGTGCTACTTTGCCCTAGAGCTGAAAGTCACAACGTGCAGGCTTCTTTCCAAAGGGCGAGTTGGGCCCCACAGCATCTTGCTTCCAGCTCTTTGGGAAGCTAAGAAACAACTCGCTCTGCACAGTGCTCTTACAGCCTACCGGGAACATCTCTTCCAAAGGCCTGTGAAACGCAGTTTCTTTGCAGGCCTGATCTGGCTGAAGTAGGACTTCTGCTCTGGGTGTGCTACTTTGCCCTAGAGCTGAAAGGCACAACGTGCAGGCATCTTTCCAAAGGGCGAGTTGGGCCCCACAGCATCTTGCTTCCAGCTCTTTGGGAAGCTAAGAAACAACTCGCTCTGCACAGTGGCCTTACAGCCTAGAGGGAACATCTCTTCCAAAGGCCTGTGAAACGCAGTTTCTTTGCAGGCCTGATCTGGCTGAAGTAGGACTTCTGCTCTGGGTGTGCTACATTGCCCTAGAGCTGAAAGGCACAACGTGCAGGCTTCTTTCCAAAGGGCGAGTTGTGCCCCACAGCATCTTGCTTCCAGCTCTTTGGAAGCTAAGAAACAACTCGCTCTGCACAGTGCTCTTACAGCCTACCGGGAACATCTCTTCCAAAGCCTGTGAAACGCAGTTTCTTTGCAGGCCTGATCTGGCTGAAGTAGGACTTCTGCTCTGGGTGTGCTACATTGCCCTAGAGCTGAAAGGCACAACGTGCAGGCTTCTTTCCAAAGGGCGAGTTGGGCCCCACAGCATCTTGCTTCCAGCTCTTTGGGAAGCTAAGAAACAACTCGCTCTGCACAGTGCTCTTACAGCCTACCGGGAACATCTCTTCCAAAGGCCTGTGAAACGCAGTTTCTTTGCAGGCCTGATCTGGCTGAAGTAGGACTTCTGCTCTGGGTGTGCTACATTGCCCTAGAGCTGAAAGGCACAACGTGCAGGCTTCTTTCCAAAGGGCGAGTTTGGCCCCACAGCATCTTGCTTCCAGCTCTTTGGGAAGCTAAGAAACAACTCGCTCTGCACAGTGCTCTTACAGCCTACCGGGAACATCTCTTCCAAAGGCCTGTGAAACGCAGTTTCTTTGCAGGCCTGATCTGGCTGAAGTAGGACTTCTGCTCTGGGTGTGCTACTTTGCCCTAGAGCTGAAAGGCACAACGTGCAGGCTTCTTTCCAAAGGGCGAGTTGGGCCCCACAGCATCTTGCTTCCAGCTCTTTGGGAAGCTAAGAAACAACTCGCTCTGCACAGTGCTCTTACAGCCTACCGGGAACATCTCTTCCAAAGGCCTGTGAAACGCAGTTTCTTTGCAGGCCTGATCTGGCTGAAGTAGGACTTCTGCTCTGGGTGTGCTACATTGCCCTAGAGCTGAAAGGCACAACGTGCAGGCTTCTTTCCAAAGGGCGAGTTGGGCCCCACAGCATCTTGCTTCCAGCTCTTTGGGAAGCTAAGAAACAACTCGCTCTGCACAGTGCTCTTACAGCCTAGTGGGAACATCTCTTCCAAAGGCCTGTGAAACGCAGTTTCTTTGCAGGCCTGATCTGGCTGAAGTAGGACTTCTGCTCTGGGTGTGCTACTTTGCCCTAGAGCTGAAAGGCACAACGTGCAGGCTTCTTTCCAAAGGGCGAGTTGGGCCCCACAGCATCTTGCTTCCAGCTCTTTGGGAAGCTAAGAAACAACTCGCTCTGCACAGTGCTCTTACAGCCTACCGGGAACATCTCTTCCAAAGGCCTGTGAAACGCAGTTTCTTTGCAGGCCTGATCTGGCTGAAGTAGGACTTCTGCTCTGGGTGTGCTACTTTGCCCTAGAGCTGAAAGGCACAACGTGCAGGCTTCTTTCCAAAGGGCGAGTTGGGCCCCACAGCATCTTGCTTCCAGCTCTTTGGGAAGCTAAGAAACAACTCGCTCTGCACAGTGCTCTTACAGCCTACCGGGAACATCTCTTCCAAAGGCCTGTGAAACGCAGTTTCTTTGCAGGCCTGATCTGGCTGAAGTAGGACTTCTGCTCTGGGTGTGCTACTTTGCCCTAGAGCTGAAAGGCACAACGTGCAGGCATCTTTCCAAAGGGTGAGTTGGGCCCCACAGCATCTTGCTTCCAGCTCTTTGGGAAGCTAAGAAACAACTCGCTCAGCACAGTGCTCTTACAGCCTACTGGGAACATCTCTTCCAAAGGCCTGTGAAACGCAGTTTCTTTGCAGGCCTGATCTGGCTGAAGTAGGACTTCTGCTCTGGGTGTGCCACATTGCCCTAGAGCTGAAAGTCACAACGTGCAGGCTTCTTTCCAAAGGGCGAGTTGGGCCCCACAGCATCTTGCTTCCAGCTCTTTGGGAAGCAAAGAAACAACTCGCTCTGCACAGTGCTCTTACAGCCTACCGGGAACATCTCTTCCAAAGGCCTGTGAAACGCAGTTTCTTTGCAGGCCTGATCTGGCTGAAGTAGGACTTCTGCTCTGGGTGTGCTACATTGCCCTAGAGCTGAAAGGCCCAACGTGCAGGCTTCTTTCCAAAGGGCGAGTTGGGCCCCACAGCATCTTGCTTCCAGCTCTTTGGGAAGCTAAGAAACAACTCGCTCTGCACAGTGCTCTTACATCCTACTGGGAACATGTCTTTCAAAGTCCTGTGTAACGCAGTTTCTTTGCAGGCCTGATCTGGCTGTAGTAGGACTTCTGCTCTGGGAGTGTGACATTGCCCTAGAGCTGAAAGGCACAACGTGCAGGCTTCTTTCCAGAGGGCGAGTTGGGCCCCACAGCATCTTGCTTCCAGCTCTTTGGGAAGCTAAGTAACAACTCGCTCTGCACAGTGCTCTTACAGCCTACCGGGAACATGTCTTCCAAAGGCCTGTGAAACGCAGTTTCTTTGCAGGCCTGATCTGGCTGAAGTAGGACTTCTGCTCTGGGTGTGCTACATTGCCCTAGAGCTGAAAAGCACAACGTGCAGGCTTCTTTCCAAAGGGCGAGTTGGGCCCCACAGCATCTTGCTTCCAGCTCGTTGGGAAGCTAAGAAACAACTCGCTCTGCTCAGTGCTCTTACAGCCTACCGGGAACATCTCTTCCAAAGGCCTGTGAAACGCAGTTTCTTTGCAGGCCTGATCTGGCTGAAGTAGGACTTCTGCTCTGGGTGTGCTACATTGCCCTAGAGCTGACAGGCGCAATGTGCAGGCTTCTTTCCAATGGGCGAGTTCTGCCCCACAGCATCTTGCTTCCAGCTCTTTGGAAGCTAAGAAACAACTCGCTCTGCTCAGTGCTCTTACAGCCTACCGGGAACATCTCATCCAAAGGCCTGTGAAACGCAGGTTCTTTGCAGGCCTGATCTGGCTGAAGTAGGACTTCTGCTCTGGGTGTGCTACATTGCCCTAGAGCTGAAAGGCACAACGTGCAGGCTTCTTTCCAAAGGGCGAGTTGGGCCCCACAGCATCTTGCTTCCAGCTCTTTGGGAAGCTAAGAAACAACTCGCTCTGCTCAGTGCTCTTACAGCCTAGTATGAACATCTCTTCCAAACGCCTGTGTAACGCAGTTTCTTTGCAGGCCTGATCTTGCTGAAGTAGGACTTCTGCTCTGGGTGTGCTACATTGCCCTAGAGCTGAAAGGCACAACGTGCAGGCTTCTTTCCAAAGGGCGAGTTGGGCCCCACAGCATCTTGCTTCCAGCTCTTTGGGAAGCTAAGAAACAACTCGCTCTGCACAGTGCTCTTACTGCCTACCGGGAACATCTCTTCCTCAGGCCTGTGAAACGCAGTTTCTTTGCAGGCCTGATCTGGCTGAAGTAGGACTTCTGCTCTGGGTGTGCTACATTGCCCTAGAGCTGAAAGGCACAACGTGCAGGATTCTTTCCAGAGGGCGAGTTGGGCCCCCCAGCATCTTGCTTCCAGCTCTTTGGGAAGCAAAGAAACAACTCGATCTGCTCAGTGCTCTTACAGCCTTGTGGGAACATCTCTTCCAAAGGCCTGTGATACGCAGTTTCTTTGCAGGCCTGATCTGGCTGAAGTAGGACTTCTGCTCTGGGTGTGCTACATTGCCCTAGAGCTGAAAGGCACAACGTGCAGGCTTCTTTCCCAAGGGGGAGTTGGGCCCCACAGCATCTTGCTTCCAGCTCTTTGGGAAGCTAAGAAACAACTCGCTCTGCACAGTGCTCTTACAGCCTACCGGGAACATCTCTTCCAAAGGCCTGTGAAACGCAGTTTCTTTGCAGGCCTGATCTGGCTGAAGTAGGACTTCTGCTCTGGGTGTGCTACATTGCCCTAGAGCTGAAAGGCACAACGTGCAGGCTTCTTTCCAAAGGGCGAGTTGGGCCCCACAGCATCTTGCTTCCAGCTCTTTGGGAAGCAAAGAAACAACTCGATCTGCTCAGTGCTCTTACTGCCTAGTGGGAACATCTCTTCCAAAGGCCTGTGATACGCAGTTTCTTTGCAGGCCTGATCTGGCTGAAGTAGGACTTCTGCTCTGGGTGTGCTACATTGCCCTAGAGCTGAAAGGCCCTACGTGCAGGCTTCTTTCCAAAGGGCGAGTTGGGCCCCACAACATCTTTCTTCCAGCTCTTTGGGAAGCTAAGAAACAACTGGCTCTGCACAGTGCTCTTACAGCCTAACGGGAATATCTCTTCCAAAGGCCTGTGAAACGCAGTTTCTTTGCAGGCCTGTTCTGGCTGAAGTCGGACTTCTGCTCTGCGTGTGCTACTTTGCCCTAGACCTGAAAGGCCCAACGTGCAGGCTTCTTTCCAAAGGGCAAGTTGGGCCCCACAGCATCTTGCTTCCAGCTCTTTGGGAAGCTAAGAAACAACTCGCTCTGCACAGTGCTCTTACAGCCTACCGGGAACATCTCTTCCAAAGGCCTGTGAAACGCAGTTACTTTGCAGGCCTGATCTGGATGAAGTAGGACTTCTGCTCTGGGTGTGCTACATTGCCCTAGAGCTGAAAGGCACAACGTGCAGGCTTCTTTCCAAAGGGCGAGTTGGGCCCCACAGCATCTTGCTTCCAGCTCTTTGGGAAGCTAAGAAACAACTCGCTCTGCTCAGTGCTCTTACACCCTAGTGGGATCATCTCATTCAAAGTCCTGTGTAACGCAGTTTCTTTGCAGGCCTGATCTGGCTGTAGTAGGACTGCTGCTCTGGGTGTGTGACATTGCCCTAGAGCTGAAAGGCACAACGTGCAGGCTTCTTTCCAGAGGGCGAGTTGGGCCCCACAGCATCTTGCTTCCAGCTCTTTGGGAAGCTAAGAAACAACTCGCTCTGCACAGTGCTCTTACAGCCTACCGGGAACATCTCTTCCAAAGGCCTGTGAAACGCAGTTTCTTTGCAGGCCTGATCTGGCTGAAGTAGAACTTCTGCTCTGGGTGTGCTACTTTGCCCTAGAGCTGAAAGGCACAACGTGCAGGCTTCTTTCCAAAGGGCGAGTTGGGCCCCACAGCATCTTGCTTCCAGCTCTTTGGGAAGCTAAGAAACAACTCGCTCTGCACAGTGCTCTTACAGCCTACCGGGAACATCTCTTCCAAAGGCCTGTGAAACGCAGTTTCTTTGCAGGCCTGATCTGGCTGAAGTAGGACTTCTGCTCTGGGTGTGCTACATTGCCCTAGAGCTGAAAGGCACAACGTGCAGGCTTCTTTCCAAAGGGCGAGTTGGGCCCCACAGCATCTTGCTTCCAGCTCTTTGGGAAGCTAAGAAACAACTCGCTCTGCTCAGTGCTCTTACAGCCTACTGGGAACATCTCTTTCAAAGTCCTGTGAAACGCAGTTTCCTTGCAGGCCTGATCTGGCTGAAGTAGGACTGCTGCTCTGGGTGTGTGACATTGCCCTAGAGCTGAAAGGCACAACGTGCAGGCTTCTTTCCAGAGGGCGAGTTGGGCCCCACAGCATCTTGCTTCCAGCTCTTTGGGAAGCTAAGAAACAACTCGCTCTGCACAGTGCTCTTACAGCCTACCGGGAACATCTCTTCCAAAGGCCTGTGAAACGCAGTTTCTTTGCAGGCCTGATCTGGCTGAAGTAGGACTTCTGCTCTGGGTGTGCTACTTTGCCCTAGAGCTGAAAGGCACAACGTGCAGGCTTCTTTCCAAAGGGCGAGTTGGGCCCCACAGCATCTTGCTTCCAGCTCTTTGGGAAGCAAAGAAACAACTCGCTCTGCACAGTGCTCTTACAGCCTACCGGGAACATCTCTTCCAAAGGCCTGTGAAACGCAGTTTCTTTGCAGGCCTGATCTGCCTCAAGTAGGACTTCTGCTCTGGGTGTGCTACATTGCCCTAGAGCTGAAAGGCACAACGTGCAGGCATCTTTCCAAAGGGTGAGTGGGCCCCACAGCATCTTGCTTCCAGCTCGTTGGGAAGCTAAGAAACAACTCGCTCTGCTCAGTGGCCTTACAACCTAGAGGGAACATCTCTTCCAAAGAACTGTGAAACGCAGTTTCTTTGCAGGCCTGATCTGGCTGAAGTAGGACTTCTGCTCTGGGTGTGCTACATTGCCCTAGAGCTGAAAGGCACAACGTGCAGGCTTCTTTCCAAAGGGCGAGTTTGGCCCCACAACATCTTGCTTCCAGCTCTTTGGGAAGCTAAGAAACAACTCGCTCTGCACAGTGCTCTTACAGCCTACCGGGAACATCTCTTCCAAAGGCCTGTGAAACGCAGTTTCTTTGCAGGCCTGATCTGGCTGAAGTAGGACTTCTGCTCTGGGTGTGCTACTTTGCCCTAGAGCTGAAAGGCACAACGTGCAGGCTTCTTTCCAAAGGGCGAGTTGGGCCCCACAGCATCTTGCTTCCAGCTCTTTGGGAAGCTAAGAAACAACTCGCTCTGCACAGTGCTCTTACAGCCTACCGGGAACATCTCTTCCAAAGGCCTGTGAAACGCAGTTTCTTTGCAGGCCTGATCTGGCTGAAGTAGGACTTCTGCTCTGGGTGTGCTACATTGCCCTAGAGCTGAAAGGCACAACGTGCAGGCTTCTTTCCAAAGGGCGAGTTGGGCCCCACAGCATCTTGCTTCCAGCTCTTTGGGAAGCTAAGAAACAACTCGCTCTGCTCAGTGCTCTTACACCTTAGTGGGAACATCTCTTTCAAAGTCCTGTGAAACGCAGTTTCTTTGCAGGCCTGATCTGGCTGTAGTAGGACTGCTGCTCTGTGTTTGCGACATTGCCCTAGAGCTGAAAGGAACAACGTGCAGATCTCTTTCCAGATGGCGAGTTGGGCCCCACAGCATCTTGCTTCCAGCTCTTTGGGAAGCTAAGAAACAACTCGCTCCGCACAGTGCTCTTACAGCCTACCGGGAACATCTCTTCCAAAGGCCTGTGAAACGCAGTTTCTTTGCAGGCCTGATCTGGCTGAAGTAGAACTTCTGCTCTGGGTGTGCTACTTTGCCCTAGAGCTGAAAGGCACAACGTGCAGGCTTCTTTCCAAAGGCCGAGTTGGGCCCCACAGCATCTTGCTTCCAGCTCTTTGGGAAGCTAAGAAACAACTCGCTCTGCACAGTGCTCTTACAGCCTACCGGGAACATCTCATCCAAAGGCCTGTGAAACGCAGTTTCTTTGCAGGCCTGATCTGGCTGAAGTAGGACTTCTGCTCTGGGTGTGCTACATTGCCCTAGAGCTGAAAGGCACAACGTGCAGGCTTCTTTCCAAAGGGCGAGTTGGGCCCCACAGCATCTTGCTTCCAGCTCTTTGGGAAGCTAAGAAACAACTCGCTCTGCTCAGTGCTCTTACAGCCTAGTGGGAACATCTCTTCCAAAGGCCTGTGAAATGCCGTTTCTTTGCAGATCTGATCTGGCTGAAGTAGGTCTTCTGCTCCGTGTGTGCTACATTGCCCTAGAGCTGAAAGGCACAACGTGCAGGCTTCTTTCCAAAGGGCGAGTTGGGCACCACAGCATCTTGCTTCCAGCTCTTTCGGAAGCTAAGAAACAACTCTCTCTGCACAGTGCTCTTACAGCCTACCGGGAACATCTCTTCCAAAGGCCTGTGAAACGCAATTTCTTTGCAGGCCTGATCTGGCTGAAGTAGGACTTCTTCTGTGGGTGTGCTACATTGCCCTAGAGCTGAAAGGCCCAACGTGCAGGCTTCTTTCCAAAGGGCGAGTTGGGCCCCACAGCATCTTGCTTCCAGCTCTTTGGGAAGTTAAGAAACAACTCGCTCTGCTCAGTGCTCTTACAGCCTACTGGGAACATCTCTTTCAAAGTCCTGTGTAACGCAGTTTCCTTGCAGGCCTGATCTGGCTGCAGTAGGACTGCTGCTCTGGGAGTGTGACATTGCCCTAGAGCTGAAAGGCACAACGTGCAGGCTTCTTTCCAGAGGGCGAGTTGGGCCCCACAGCATCTTGCTTCCATCTCTTTGGGAAGCTAAGTAACAACTCGCTCTGCACAGTGCTCTTACAGCCTACCGGGAACATCTCTTCCAAAGGCGTGTGAAACGCAGTTTCTTTGCAGGCCTGATCTGGCTGAAGTAGGACTTCTGCTCTGGGTGTGCTACTTTGCCCTAGAGCTGAAAGGCACAACGTGCAGGCATCTTTCCAAAGGGTGAGTGGGCCCCACAGCATCTTGCTTCCAGCTCTTTGGGAAGCTAAGAAACAACTCGCTCTGCACACTGCTCTTACAGCCTACTGGGAACATCTCTTCCAAAGGCCTGTGAAACGCAGTTTCTTTGCAGGCCTGATCTGGCTGAAGTAGGACTTCTGCTCTGGGTGTGCTACATTGCCCTAGAGCTGAAAGTCACAACGTGCAGGCTTCTTTCCAAAGGGCGAGTTGGGCCCCACAGCATCTTGCTTCCAGCTCTTTGGGAAGCAAAGAAACAACTCGCTCTGCACAGTGCTCTTACAGCCTACCGGGAACATCTCTTCCAAAGGCCTGTGAAACGCAGTTTCTTTGCAGGCCTGATCTGCCTCAAGTAGGACTTCTGCTCTGGGTGTGCTACATTGCCCTAGAGCTGAAAGGCACAACGTGCAGGCATCTTTCCAAAGGGTGAGTGGGCCCCACAGCATCTTGCTTCCAGCTCGTTGGGAAGCTAAGAAACAACTCGCTCTGCTCAGTGGCCTTACAACCTAGTGGGAACATCTCTTCCAAAGAACTGTGAAACGCAGTTTCTTTGCAGGCCTGATCTGGCTGAAGTAGGACTTCTGCTCTGGGTGTGCTACATTGCCCTAGAGCTGAAAGGCGCAACGTGCAGGCTTCTTTCCAATGGGCGAGTTCTGCCACACAGCATCTTGCTTCCAGCTCTTTGGAAGCTAAGAAACAACTCGCTCTGCTCAGTGCTCTTACAGCCTACCGGGAACATCTCTTCCAAAGCCTGTGAAACGCAGTTTCTTTGCAGGCCTGACCTGGCTGAAGTAGGACTTCTGCTCTGGGTGTGCTACATTGCCCTAGAGCTGAAAGGCACAACGTGCAGGCTTCTTTCCAAAGGGCGAGTTGGGCCCCACAGCATCTTGCTTCCAGCTCTTTGGGAAGCTAAAAACAACTCGCTCTGCACAGTGCTCTTACAGCCTACCGGGAACATCTCTTCCAAAGGCCTGTGAAACGCAGTTTCTTTGCAGGCCTGATCTGGCTGAAGTAGGACTTCTGCTCTGGGTGTGCTACATTGCCCTAGAGCTGAAAGGCACAACGTGAAGGCTTCTTTCCAAAGGTCAAGTTTGGCCCCACAACATCTTGCTTCCAGCTCTTTGGGAAGCTAAGAAACAACTCGCTCTGCACAGTGCTCTTACAGCCTACCGGGAACATCTCTTCCAAAGGCCTGTGAAACACAGTTTCTTTGCCGGCCTGATCTGGCTGAAGTCGGACTTCTGCTCTGGGTGTGCTACTTTGCCCTAGAGCTGAAAGGCACAACGTGCAGGCTTCTTTCCAAAGGGCAAGTTGGGCCCCACAGCATCTTGCTTCAAGCTCTTTGGGAAGCTAAGAAACAACTCGCTCTGCACAGTGCTCTTACAGCCTACCGGGAACATCTCTTCCAAAGACCTGTGAAACGCAGTTTCTTTGCAGGCCTGATCTGGCTGAAGTAGGACTTCTGCTCTGGGTGTGCTACATTGCCCTAGAGCTGAAAGGCACAACGTGCAGGCTTCTTTCCAAAGGGCGAGTTGGGCCCCACAGAATCTTGCTTCCAGCTCTTTGGGAAGCTAAGAAACAACTCGCTCTGCTCAGTGCTCTTACACCTTAGTGGGAACATCTCTTTCAAAGTCCTGTGTAACGCAGTTTCTTTGCAGGCCTGATCTGGCTGTAGTAGGACTGCTGCTCTGTGTTTGTGACATTGCCCTAGAGCTGAAAGGAACAACGTGCAGATCTCTTTCCAGATGGCGAGTTGGGCCCCACAGCATCTTGCTTCCAGCTCTTTGGGAAGCTAAGAAACAACTCGCTCCGCACAGTGCTCTTACAGCCTACCGGGAACATCTCTTCCAAAGGCCTGTGAAACGCAGTTTCTTTGCAGGCCTGATCTGGCTGAAGTAGAACTTCTGCGCTGGGTGTGCTACTTTGCCCTAGAGCTGAAAGGCACAACGTGCAGGTTTCTTTCCAAAGGCCGAGTTGGGCCCCACAGCATCTTGCTTCCAGCTCATTGGGAAGCTAAGAAACAACTCGCTCTGCACAGTGCTCTTACAGCCTACCGGGAACATCTCATCCAAAGGCCTGTGAAACGCAGTTTCTTTGCAGGCCTGATCTGGCTGAAGTAGGACTTCTGCTCTGGGTGTGCTACATTGCCCTAGAGCTGAAAGGCACAACGTGCAGGCTTCTTTCCAAAGGGCGAGTTGGGCCCCACAGCATCTTGCTTCCAGCTCTTTGGGAAGCTAAGAAACAACTCGCTCTGCTCAGTGCTGTTACAGCCTAGTGGGAACATCTCTTCCAAAGGCCTGTGAAATGCAGTTTCTTTGCAGATCTGATCTGGCTGAAGTAGGACTTCTGCTCCGTGTGTGCTACATTGCCCTAGAGCTGAAAGGCACAACGTGCAGGCTTCTTTCCAAAGGGCGAGTTGGGCCCCACAGCATCTTGCTTCCAGCTCTTTCGGAAGCTAAGAAACAACTCGCTCTGCACAGTGCTCTTACAGCCTACCGGGAACATCTCTTCCAAAGGCCTGTGAAACGCAGTTTCTTTGCAGGCCTGATCTGGCTGAAGTAGGACTTCTTCTGTGGGTGTGCTACATTGCCCTAGAGCTGAAACGCCCAACGTGCAGGCTTCTTTCCAAAGGGCGAGTTGGGCCCCACAGCATCTTGCTTCCAGCTCTTTGGGAAGCTAAGAAACAACTCGCTCTGCTCAGTGCTCTTACAGCCTACTGGGAACATCTCTTTCAAAGTCCTGTGTAACGCAGTTTCCTTGCAGGCCTGATCTGGCTGTAGTAGGACTGCTGCTCTGGGTGTGTGACATTGCCCTAGAGCTGAAAGGCACAACGTGCAGGCTTCTTTCCAGAGGGCGAGTTGGGCCCCACAGCATCTTGCTTCCAGCTCTTTGGGAAGCTAAGAAACAACTCGCTCTGCACAGTGCTCTTACAGCCTACCGGGAACATGTCTTCCAAAGGCGTGTGAAACGCAGTTTCTTTGCAGGCCTGATCTGGCTGAAGTAGGACTTCTGCTCTGGGTGTGCTACTTTGCCCTAGAGCTGAAAGGCACAACGTGCAGGCATCTTTCCAAAGGGTGAGTTGGGCCCCACAGCATCTTGCTTCCAGCTCTTTGGGAAGCTAAGAAACAACTCGCTCTGCACACTGCTCTTACAGCCTACTGGGAACATCTCTTCCAAAGGCCTGTGAAACGCAGTTTCTTTGCAGGCCTGATCTGGCTGAAGTAGGACTTCTGCTCTGGGTGTGCTACTTTGCCCTAGAGCTGAAAGGCACAACGTGCAGGCATCTTTCCAAAGGGTGAGTGGGCCCCACAGCATCTTGCTTCCAGCTCTTTGGGAAGCTAAGAAACAACTCGCTCTGCACACTGCTCTTACAGCCTACCGGGAACATCTCTTCCAAAGGCCTGTGAAACGCAGTTTCTTTGCAGGCCTGATCTGGCTGAAGTAGGACTTCTGCTCTGGGTGTGCCACATTGCCCTAGAGCTGAATGTCACAACGTGCAGGCTTCTTTCCAAAGGGCGAGTTGGGCCCCACAGCATCTTGCTTCCAGCTCTTTGGGAAGCAAAGAAACAACTCGCTCTGCACAGTGCTCTTACAGCCTACCGGGAACATCTCTTCCAAAGGCCTGTGAAACGCAGTTTCTTTGCAGGCCTGATCTGGCTGAAGTAGGACTTCTGCTCTGGGTGTGCTACATTGCCCTAGAGCTGAAAGGCACAACGTGCAGGCTTCTTTCCCAAGGGCGAGTTGGGCCCCACAGCATCTTGCTTCCAGCTCTTTGGGAAGCTAAGAAACAACTCGCTCTGCTCAGTGCTCTTACAGCCTACTGGGAACATCTCTTTCAAAGTCCTGTGTAACGCAGTTTCTTTGCAGGCCTGATCTGGCTGTAGTAGGACTGCTGCTCTGGGTGTGTGACATTGCCCTAGAGCTGAAAGGCACAACGTGCAGGCTTCTTTCCAGAGGGCGAGTTGGGCCCCACAGCATCTTGCTTCCAGCTCTTTGGGAAGCTAAGAAACAACTCGCTCTGCACAGTGCTCTTACAGCCTACCGGGAACATCTCTTCCAAAGGCCTGTGAAACGCAGTTTCTTTGCAGGCCTGATCTGGCTGAAGTAGGACTTCTGCTCTGGGTGTGCTACATTGCCCTAGAGCTGAAAGGCACAGCGTGCAGGCTTCTTTCCAAAGGGCGAGTTGGGCCCCACAGCATCTTGCTTCCAGCTCTTTGGGAAGCTAAGAAACAACTCGCTCTGCTCAGTGCTCTTACAGCCTACCGGGAACATCACTTCCAAAGGCCTGTGAAACGTAGTTTCTTTGCAGGCCTGATCTGGCTGAAGTAGGACTTCTGCTCTGGGTGTGCTACATTGCCCTAGAGCTGAAAGGCACAACGTGCAGGCTTCTTTCCAATGGGCGAGTTCTGCCCCACAGCATCTTGCTTCCAGCTCTTTGGAAGCTAAGAAACAACTCGCTCTGCTCAGTGCTCTTACAGCCTACCGGGAACATCTCATCCAAAGGCCTGTGAAACGCAGGTTCTTTGCAGGCCTGATCTGGCTGAAGTAGGACTTCTGCTCTGGGTGTGCTACATTGCCCTAGAGCTGAAAGGCACAACGTGCAGGCTTCTTTCCAAAGGGCGAGTTGGGCCCCACAGCATCTTGCTTCCAGCTCTTTGGGAAGCTAAGAAACAACTCGCTCTGCTCAGTGCTCTTACAGCCTAGTATGAACATCTCTTCCAAACGCCTGTGTAACGCAGTTTCTTTGCAGGCCTGATCTTGCTGAAGTAGGACTTCTGCTCTGGGTGTGCTACATTGCCCTAGAGCTGAAAGGCACAACGTGCAGGCTTCTTTCCAAAGGGCGAGTTGGGCCCCACAGCATCTTGCTTCCAGCTCTTTGGGAAGCTAAGAAACAACTCGCTCTGCACAGTGCTCTTACTGCCTACCGGGAACATCTCTTCCTCAGGCCTGTGAAACGCAGTTTCTTTGCAGGCCTGATCTGGCTGAAGTAGGACTTCTGCTCTGGGTGTGCTACATTGCCCTAGAGCTGAAAGGCACAACGTGCAGGATTCTTTCCAGAGGGCGAGTTGGGCCCCACAGCATCTTGCTTCCAGCTCTTTGGGAAGCAAAGAAACAACTCGATCTGCTCAGTGCTCTTACAGCCTTGTGGGAACATCTCTTCCAAAGGCCTGTGAAACGCAGTTTCTTTGCAGGCCTGATCTGGCTGAAGTAGGACTTCTGCTCTGGGTGTGCTACATTGCCCTAGAGCTGAAAGGCACAACGTGCAGGCTTCTTTCCAAAGGGCGAGTTGGGCCCCACAGCATCTTGCTTCCAGCTCTTTGGGAAGCTAAGAAACAACTCGCTCTGCACAGTGCTCTTACAGCCTACCGGGAACATCTCTTCCAAAGGCCTGTGTAACGCAGTTTCTTTGCAGGCCTGATCTGGCTGAAGTAGGACTTCTGCTCTGGGTGTGCTACATTGCCCTAGAGCTGAAAGGCACAACGTGCAGGCTTCTTTCCAAAGGGCGAGTTGGGCCCCACAGCATCTTGCTTCCAGCTCTTTGGGAAGCAAAGAAACAACTTGCTCTGCACAGTGCTCTTACTGCCTAGTGGGAACATCTCTTCCAAAGGCCTGTGATACGCAGTTTCTTTGCAGGCCTGATCTGGCTGAAGTAGGACTTCTGCTCTGGGTGTGCTACATTGCCCTAGAGCTGAAAGGCCCAACGTGCAGGCTTCTTTCCAAAGGGCGAGTTGGGCCCCACAACATCTTGCTTCCAGCTCTTTGGGAAGCTAAGAAACAACTCGCTCTGCACAGTGCTCTTACAGCCTAACGGGAACATCTCTTCCAAAGGCCTGTGAAACGCAGTTTCTTTGCAGGCCTGATCTGGCTGAAGTCGGACTTCTGCTCTGCGTGTGCTACTTTGCCCTAGAGCTGAAAGGCCCAACGTGCAGGCTTCTTTCCAAAGGGCAAGTTGGGCCCCACAGCATCTTGCTTCCAGCTCTTTGGGAAGCTAAGAAACAACTCGCTCTGCACAGTGCTCTTACAGCCTACCGGGAACATCTCTTCCAAAGGCCTGTGAAACGCAGTTTCTTTGCAGGCCTGATCTGGCTGAAGTAGGACTTCTTCTCTGGGTGTGCTACATTGCCCTAGAGCTGAAAGGCACAACGTGCAGGCTTCTTTCCAAAGGGCGAGTTGGGCCCCACAGCATCTTGCTTCCAGCTCTTTGGGAAGTTAAGAAACAACTCGCTCTGCTCAGTGCTCTTACAGCCTACTGGGAACATCTCTTTCAAAGTCCTGTGTAACGCAGTTTCCTTGCAGGCCTGATCTGGCTGCAGTAGGACTGCTGCTCTGGGAGTGTGACATTGCCCTAGAGCTGAAAGGCACAACGTGCAGGCTACTTTCCAGAGGGCGAGTTGGGCCCCACAGCATCTTGCTTCCATCTCTTTGGGAAGCTAAGTAACAACTCGCTCTGCACAGTGCTCTTACAGCCTACCGGGAACATCTCTTCCAAAGGCCTGTGAAACGCAGTTTCTTTGCAGGCCTGATCTGGCTGAAGTAGGACTTCTGCTCTGGGTGTGCTACTTTGCCCTAGAGCTGAAAGGCACAACGTGCAGGCATCTTCCCAAAGGGTGAGTGGGCCCCACAGCATCTTGCTTCCAGCTCTTTGGGAAGCAAAGAAACAACTCGCTCTGCACAGTGCTCTTACAGCCTACCGGGAACATCTCTTCCAAAGGCCTGTGAAACGCAGTTTCTTTGCAGGCCTGATCTGCCTCAAGTAGGACTTCTGCTCTGGGTGTGCTACATTGCCCTAGAGCTGAAAGGCACAACGTGCAGGCATCTTTCCAAAGGGTGAGTGGGCCCCACAGCATCTTGCTTCCAGCTCGTTGGGAAGCAAAGAAACAACTCGCTCTGCTCAGTGGCCTTACAACCTAGAGGGAACATCTCTTCCAAAGAACTGTGAAACGCAGTTTCTTTGCAGGCCTGATCTGGCTGAAGTAGGACTTCTGCTCTGGGTGTGCTACATTGCCCTAGAGCTGAAAGGCGCAACGTGCAGGCTTCTTTCCAATGGGCGAGTTCTGCCCCACAGCATCTTGCTTCCAGCTCTTTGGAAGCTAAGAAACAACTCGCTCTGCTCAGTGCTCTTACAGCCTACCGGGAACATCTCTTCCAAAGCCTGTGAAACGCAGTTTCTTTGCAGGCCTGACCTGGCTGAAGTAGGACTTCTGCTCTGGGTGTGCTACATTGCCCTAGAGCTGAAAGGCACAACGTGCAGGCTTCTTTCCAAAGGGCGAGTTGGGCCCCACAGCATCTTGCTTCCAGCTCTTTGGGAAGCTAAAAACAACTCGCTCTGCACAGTGCTCTTACAGCCTACCGGGAACATCTCTTCCAAAGGCCTGTGAAACGCAGTTTCTTTGCAGGCCTGATCTGCCTGAAGTAGGACTTCTGCTCTGGGTGTGCTACATTGCCCTAGAGCTGAAAGGCACAACGTGCAGGCTTCTTTCCAAAGGGCAAGTTTGGCCCCACAACATCTTGCTTCCAGCTCTTTGGGAAGCTAAGAAACAACTCGCTCTGCACAGTGCTCTTACAGCCTACCGGGAACATCTCTTCCAAAGGCCTGTGAAACGCAGTTTCTTTGCCGGCCTGATGTGGCTGAAGTCGGACTTCTGCTCTGGGTGTGCTACTTTGCCCTAGAGCTGAAAGGCCCAACGTGCAGGCTTCTTTCCAAAGGGCAAGTTGGGCCCCACAGCATCTTGCTTCAAGCTCTTTGGGAAGCTAAGAAACAACTCGCTCTGCACAGTGCTCTTACAGCCTACCGGGAACATCTCTTCCAAAGGCCTGTGAAACGCAGTTTCTTTGCAGGCCTGATCTGGCTGAAGTAGTACTTCTGCTCTGGGTGTGCTACATTGCCCTAGAGCTGAAAGGCACAACGTGCAGGCTTCTTTCCAAAGGGCGAGTTGGGCCCCACAGAATCTTGCTTCCAGCTCTTTGGGAAGCTAAGAAACAACTCGCTCTGCTCAGTGCTCTTACACCTTAGTGGGAACATCTCTTTCAAAGTCCTGTGTAACGCAGTTTCTTTGCAGGCCTGATCTGGCTGTAGTAGGACTGCTGCTCTGTGTTTGTGACATTGCCCTAGAGCTGAAAGGAACAACGTGCAGATCTCTTTCCAGATGGCGAGTTGGGCCCCACAGCATCTTGCTTCCAGCTCTTTGGGAAGCTAAGAAACAACTCGCTCCGCACAGTGCTCTTACAGCCTACCGGGAACATCTCTTCCAAAGGCCTGTGAAACGCAGTTTCTTTGCAGGCCTGATCTGGCTGAAGTAGAACTTCTGCGCTGGGTGTGCTACTTTGCCCTAGAGCTGAAAGGCACAACGTGCAGGTTTCTTTCCAAAGGCCGAGTTGGGCCCCACAGCATCTTGCTTCCAGCTCATTGGGAAGCTAAGAAACAACTCGCTCTGCACAGTGCTCTTACAGCCTACCGGGAACATCTCATCCAAAGGCCTGTGAAACGCCGGTTCTTTGCAGGCCTGATCTGGCTGAAGTAGGACTTCTGCTCTGGGTGTGCTACATTGCCCTAGATCTGAAAGGCACAACGTGCAGGCTTCTTTCCAAAGGGCGAGTTGGGCCCCACAGCATCTTTCTTCCAGCTCTTTGGGAAGCTAAGAAACAACTCGCTCTGCTCAGTGCTGTTACAGCCTAGTGGGAACATCTCTTCCAAAGGCCTGTGAAATGCCGTTTCTTTGCAGATCTGATCTGGCTGAAGTAGGTCTTCTGCTCCGTGTGTGCTACATTGCCCTAGAGCTGAAAGGCACAACGTGCAGGCTTCTTTCCAAAGGGCGAGTTGGGCCCCACAGCATCTTGCTTCCAGCTCTTTCGGAAGCTAAGAAACAACTCTCTCTGCACAGTGCTCTTACAGCCTACCGGGAACATCTCTTCCAAAGGCCTGTGAAACGCAGTTTCTTTGCAGGCCTGATCTGGCTGAAGTAG
>NW_027227916.1:0-17075 GCF_037783145.1 Equus przewalskii | reverse complement strand
TGTGCGTTACACAGGCCTTTGGGTGAGATTTTCCCACTAGGCTGCAACATCACTGAGCAGAGCGAGTTGTTTCTTACCTTCCCAAAGAGCTGGAAGCAAGATGCTGTGGGGCTCAACTTGCCGTTTGGAAAGAAGCCTGCAGGTTGTGCCTTTCAGCTCTAGGGCAATGTAGCACACCCAGAGCAGAAGTCCTACTTCAGCCAGATCAGGCCTGCAAAGAAACTGCGTTACACAGGCGTTTGGAAGAGATGTTCCCGGTAGGCTGTAAGAGCACTGTGCAGAGCGAGTTGTTTCTCAGCTTCCCAAAGAGCTGGAAGCAAGATGCTGTGGGGCCCAACTCGCCCTTTGGAAAGAAGCCTGCACGTTGTGCCTTTCAGCTCTAGGGCAATGTAGCACACCCAGAGCAGAAGTCCTACTTCAGCCAGATCAGGCCTGCAAAGAAACTGCGTTTCACAGGCCTTTGGTAGAGATGTTCCCGGTAGGCTGTAAGAGCACTGTGCAGAGCGAGTTGTTTCTTAGCTTCCCAAAGAGCTGGAACTAAGATGCTGTGGGGCCCAACTCGGCCTTTGGAAAGAAGCCTGCACGTTGTGCCTTTCAGCTCTAGGGCAATGTAGCACACCCAGAGCAGAAGTCCTACTTCACCCAGATAAGGCCTGCAAAGAAACGGCGTTTCACAGGCCTTTGGAAGAGATGTTCCCGGTAGGCTGTAAGAGCACTGTGCGGAGCGAGTTGTTTCTTAGCTTCCCAAAGAGCTGGAAGCAAGATGCTGTGGGGACCAACTCGCCATCTGGAAAGAAGCCTGCACGTTGCTCCTTTCAGCTCTAGGGCAATGTCACAAACCCAGAGCAGAAGTCCTACTTCAGGCAGATTAGGCCTGCAAAGAAACTGCGTTTCACAGGCCTTTGGAAGAGATGTTCCCGTTAGGCTGTAAGAGCACTGTGCAGAGCGAGTTGTTTCTTAGCTTCCCAAAGAGCTGCAAGCAAGACGCTGGGGTGCCCAACTCGCCCTTTGGAAAGAAGCCTGCACGTTGTGCCTTTCAGCTCTAGGGCAATGTAGCACACCCAGAGCAGAAGGCCTACTTCAGCAAGATCAGGCCTGCAAAGAAACTGCGTTTCACAGGCCTTTGGAAGAGATGTTCCTGGTAGGCTGTAAGAGCACTGTGCACAGCGAGTTGTTTCTTAGCTTACCTAAGAGCTGGAAGCAAGATGCTGTGGGGCACAACTCGCCCTTTGGAAAGAAGCCTGCACGTTGTGCCTTTGAGCTCTAGGGCAATGTAGCACACCCAGAGCAGAAGTCCTACTTCAGCCAGATCAGGCCTGCCAAGAAACTGCGTTTCACAGGCCTTTGGAAGAGATGTTCCCGGTAGGCTGTAAGAGCACTGTGCAGAGCGAGTTGTTTCTTAGCTTCCCAAACAGCTGGAAGCAAGATGCTGTTGGGCCCAACTCGCCCTTTGGAAAGAAGCCTGCAGGTTGTGCCTTTCAGCTCTAGGGCAATGTAGCACACCCAGAGCAGAAGTCCTACTTCAGCCAGATCAGGCCTGCAAAGAAACTGCGTTACACAGGCCTTTGGGTGAGATTTTCCCACTAGGCTGCAACATCACTGAGCAGAGCGAGTTGTTTCTTACCTTCCCAAAGAGCTGGAAGCAAGATGCTGTGGGGCTCAACTTGCCGTTTGGAAAGAAGCCTGCAGGTTGTGCCTTTCAGCTCTAGGGCAATGTAGCACACCCAGAGCAGAAGTCCTACTTCAGCCAGATCAGGCCTGCAAAGAAACTGCGTTACACAGGCGTTTGGAAGAGATGTTCCCGGTAGGCTGTAAGAGCACTGTGCAGAGCGAGTTGTTTCTCAGCTTCCCAAAGAGCTGGAAGCAAGATGCTGTGGGGCCCAACTCGCCCTTTGGAAAGAAGCCTGCACGTTGTGCCTTTCAGCTCTAGGGCAATGTAGCACACCCAGAGCAGAAGTCCTACTTCAGCCGGATCAGGCCTGCAAAGAAACTGCGTTTAACAGGCCTTTGGAAGAGATGTTCCCGGTAGGCTGTAAGAGCACTGTGCAGAGCGAGTTGCTTCTTAGCTTCCCAAAGAGCTGGAAGCAAGATGCTGTGGGGCCCAACTCGCCCTTTGGAGAGAAGCCTGCACGTTGCTCCTTTCATCTCTAGGGCAATGTCAAAAACCCAGAGCAGCAGTCCTACTACAGCCAGATCAGGCCTGCAAAGAAACTGCATTAAACAGGACTATGAAAGAGATGTTCCCACTACGGTGTAAGAGCACTGAGCAGAGCGAGTTGTTTCTTAGCTTCCCAAAGAGCTGGAAGCAAGATGCTGTGGGGCCCAACTCGCCCTTTGGAAACAAGCCTACACGTTTTGCCTTTCAGCTCTAGGGCAATGTAGCACACCCAAAGCAGAAGTCCTACTTCAGCCAGATCAGGCCTGCAAAGAAACTGCGTTTCACAGGCCTTTGGAAGAGATGTTCCCGGTAGGCTGTAAGAGCACTGTGCAGAGCGAGTTGTTTCTTAGCTTCCCAAAGAGCTGGAAGCAAGATGCTGTGGGGCCCAACTTGCCCTTTGGAAAGAAGCCTGCACGTTGGGCCTTTCAGCTCTAGGGCAAAGTAGCACACGCAGAGCAGAAGTCCGACTTCAGCCAGATCAGGCCGGCAAAGAAACTGCGTTTCACAGGCCTTTGGAAGAGATGTTCCCCGTAGGCTGTAAGAGCACTGTGCAGAGCGAGTTCTTTCTTCGCTTCCCAAAGAACTGGAAGAAAGATGTTGTGGGGCCCAACTCGCCCTTTGGAAAGAAGCCTTCACGTTGTGCCTCTCAGCTCTAGGGCAATGTAGCACACCCAGAGCAGAAGTCCTACTTCAGCCAGATCAGGCCTGCAAAGAAACTGCGTTTCACAGGCCTTTGGAAGAGATGTTCCCGGTAGGCTGTAAGAGCACTGTGCAGAGCGAGTTGTTTCTTAGCTTCCCAAAGAGCTGGAAGCAAGATGCTGTGGGGCCCAACTCGCCCTTTGGAAAGAAGCCTTCACGTTGTGCCTTTCAGCTCTAGGGCAATGTAGCACACCCAGAGCGGAAGTCCTACTTCAGCCAGATCAGGCCTGCCAAGATACTGCGTTTCACAGGCCTTTGGAAGAGAAGTTCCCATTAGGCTGTAAGAGCACTGTGCAGAGCGAGTTGTTTGTTAGCTTCCCAAACAGCTGGAAGCAAGATGCTGTGGGGCCCAACTCGCCCTTTGGAAAGAAGCCTGCAGGTTGTGCCTTTCAGCTCTAGGGCAATGTAGCACACCCAGAGCAGAAGTCCTACTTCAGCCAGATCAGGCCTGCAAAGAAACTGCGTTACAGAGGCCTTTGGGTGAGATTTTCCCACTAGGCTGCAACATCACTGAGCAGAGCGAGTTGTTTCTTAGCTTCCCAAAGAGCTGGAAGCAAGATGCTGTGGGGCTCAACTTGCCGTTTGGAAAGAAGCCTGCACGTTGTGCCTTTCAGTTCTAGGGCAATGTAGCACACCCAGAGCAGAAGTCCTACTTCAGCCAGATAAGGCCTGCAAAGAAACGGCGTTTCACACGCCTTTGGAAGAGATGTTCCCGGTAGGCTGTAAGAGCACTGTGCGGAGCGAGTTGTTACTTAGCTTCCCAAAGAGCTGGAAGCAAGATGCTGTGGGGCCCAACTCGCCATCTGGAAAGAAGCCTGCACGTTGCTGCTTTCAGCTCTAGGGCAATGTCACAAACCCAGAGCAGCAGTCCTACTACAGCCAGATCAGGCCTGCAAAGAAACTGCGTTACACAGGACTTTGAAAGAGATGTTCCCACTAGGGTGTAAGAGCACTGAGCAGAGCGAGTTGTTTCTTAGCTTCCCAAAGAGCTGAAAGCAAGATGCTGTGCGTCCCAACTCGCCCTTTGGAAAGAAGCCTGCACGTTGTGCCTTTCAGCTCTAGGGCAATGTAGCACACCCAGAGCAGAAGTCCTACTTCAGCCAGATCAGGCCTGCCAAGAAACTGCGTTACACAGGCCTTTGGAAGAGATGTTCCCAGTAGGCTGTAAGAGCACTGAGCCTAGCGAGTTTTTTCTTAGCTTATCAAAGAGCTGCAAGCAAGATGTTGTGGGGCCCAACTCGCCCTTTGGAAAGAAGCCTGCAGGTTGAGCCTTTCAGCTCTAGGGCAATGTAGCACACCCGGAGCAGAAGACCTACTTCAGCCAGATCAGGCCTGCAAAGAAACTGCGTTTCACAGGCCTTTGGAAGAGATGTTCCCGGTAGGCTGTAAGAGCACTGTGCAGAGCGAGTTGTTTCTTAGCTTCCCAAAGAGCTGGAAGCAAGATGCTGTGGGGCCCAACTCGCCCTTAGGAAAGAAGCCTGCACGTTGTGCCTTTCAGATCTAGGGCAATGTAGCACACCCAGAGCAGAAGTCCTACTTCAGCCAGATTAGGCCTGCAAAGAAACTGCGTTTCACAGGCCTTTGGAAGAGATCTTCCCGGTAGGCTGTAAGAGCACTGTGCAGAGTGAGTTGTTTCTTACCTTCCCAAAGAGCTGGAAGCAAGATGCTGTGGGGCCCAACTCGCCCTTTGGAAAGAAGCCTGCTCGTTGTTCCTTTCAGCTCTAGGGCAATGTAGCACACCCAGAGCAATAGTCCTACTTCAGCCAGATCAGGCCTGCAAAGAAACTGCGTTTCACAGGCCTTTGGAAGAGATGTTCCCGGTAGGCTGTAAGAGCACTGTGCAGAGCGAGTTGTTTCTTAGCTTCCCAAAGAGCTGGAAGCAAGATGCTGTGGGGCCCAACTCGCCCTTAGGAAAGAAGCCTGCACGTTGTGCCTTTCAGATCTAGGGCAATGTAGCACACCCAGAGCAGAAGTCCTACTTCAGCCAGATTAGGCCTGCAAAGAAACTGCGTTTCACAGGCCTTTGGAAGAGATCTTCCCGGTAGGCTGTAAGAGCACTGTGCAGAGCGAGTTGTTTCTTACCTTCCCAAAGAGCTGGAAGCAAGATGCTGTGGGGCCCAACTCGCCCTTTGGAAAGAAGCCTGCACGTTGTTCCTTTCAGCTCTAGGGCAATGTAGCACACCCAGAGCAATAGTCCTACTTCAGCCAGATCAGGCCTGCCAAGAAACTGCGTTACACAGGCCTTTGGAAGAGATGTACCCACTAGGCTGTAAGAGCACTGAGCAGAGCGAGTTGTTTCTTAGCTTCCCAAAGAGCTGCAAGCAAGATGCTGTGGGGGCCAACTTGCCCCTTGGAAAGAAGCCTGCACGTGTGCCTTTCACCTCTAGGGCAATGTAGCACACCCGGAGCAGAAGACCTACTTCAGCCTGATCAGGCCTGCAAAGAAACTGCGTTTCACAGGCCTTTGGAAGAGATGTTCCCACTAGGCTGTAACAGCACTGAGCAGAGCGAGTTGTTTCTTAGCTTCCTAAAGAGCTGGAAGAAAGATACTGTGGGGCCCAACTCGCCCTTTGGAAAGAAGCCTGCACGTTGTGCCTTTCAGCTCTAGGGCAATGTAGCACACCCAGAGCAGAAGTCCTACTTCAGCCAGATCAGGCCTGCAAAGAAACTGCGTTTCACAGGCCTTTGGAAGAGATGTTCCCGGTAGGCTGTAAGAGCACTGTGCAGAGCGAGTTGATTCTTAGCTTCCCAAAGAGCTGGAAGCAAGATGCTGTGGGGCCCAACTTGCCCTTTGGAAAGAAGCCTGCATGTTGTGCCTTTCAGCTCTAGGGCAATGTAGCACACCAGAGCAGAAGTCCTACTTCAGCAAGATCAGGCCTGCAAAGAAACTGCGTTACACAGGCGTTTGGAAGACATGTTCATACTAGGCTGTAAGAGCACTGAGCAGAGCGAGTTGTTTCTTAGCTTCCCAAAGAGCTAAAAGCAAGATGCTGTGGGGCCCAACTCGCCCTTTGGAAGGAAGCCTGCACGTTGTGCTTTCAGCTCTAGGGCAATGTAGCACACCCACAGCAGAAGTCCTACTTCAGCCAGATCAGGCCTGCAAAGAACCTGCGTTTCACAGGCCTTTGGATGAGATGTTCCCGGTAGGCTGTAAGAGCACTGTGCAGAGCGAGTTGTTTCTTAGCTTCCCAAAGAGCTGGAAGCAAGATGCTGTGGGGCCCAACTCGCCCTTTGGAAACAAGCCTGCACGTTGTGCATTTCAGCTCTAGGGCAATGTAGCACACCCAGAGCAGAAGTCCTACTTCAGCCAGATCAGGCCTGCAAAGAAACTGCGTTTCACAGGCCTTTGGAAGACATGTTCCCGGTAGGCTGTAAGAGCACTGTGCAGAGCGAGTTGTTTCTTAGCTTCCCAAAGAGCTGCAAGCAAGATGCTGTGGGGCCCAACTCGCCCTTTGGAAAGAAGCCTGCACGTTGAGCCTTTCAGCTCTAGGGCAATGTAGCACACCCAGAGCAGAAGTCCTACTTCAGCAAGATCAGGCCTGCAAAGAAACTGCGTTACACAGGCGTTTGGAAGAGATGTTCATACTAGGCTGTGAGAGCACTGAGCAGAGGGAGTTGTTTCTTACCTTCCCAAAGAGCTGGAAGCAAGATGCTGTGGGGCCCAACTCGCCCTTTGGCAAGAAGCCTGCACGTTGTGCCTTTCAGCTCTAGGACAATGTAGCACACCCAGAGCAGAAGTCCTACTTCAGCCAGATCAGGCCTGCAAAGAACCTGCGTTTCACAGGCCTTTGGAAGAGAAGTTCCCGGTAGGCTGTAAGAGCACTGTGCAGAGCGAGTTGTTTCTTTGCTTGCCAAAGAGCTGGAAGCGAGATGCTGTGGTGCCCAACTCGCCCTTTGGAAAGAAGCCTGCACGTTGGGCGTTTCAGCTCTAGGGCAATGTAGCACACCCAGAGCAGAAGTCCAACTTCAGCCAGATCTGGCCTGCAAAGAAACTGCGTTTCACAGGCCTTTGGAAGAGATGTTCCCGGTAGGCTGTAAGAGCACTGTGCACAGCGAGTTGTTTCTTAGCTTACCTCAGAGCTGGAAGCAAGATGCTGTGGGGCCCAACTCGACCTTTGGAAAGAAGCCTGCACGTTGTGCCTTTCAGCTCTAGGGCAATGTAGCACACCCAGAGCAGAAGTCCTACTTCAGCCAGATGAGGCCTGCAAAGAAACTGCGTTTCACAGCCCTTGGAAGACATGTTCCCGGTAGGCTGTAAGAGCACTGTGCAGAGCGAGTTGTTTCTTAGCTTCCCAAAGAGCTGGAAGCAAGATGCTGTGGGGCCCAACTCGCCCTTTGGAAAGAAGCCTGCACGTTGTGCCTTTCAGCTCTAGGGCAAAGTAGCACACCCAGAGCAGAAGTCCTACTTCAGCCAGATCGGGCCTGCAAAGAAACTGCGTTTCACAGGCCTTTGGAAGATATCTACCCACTGGGCTGTAAGAGCACTGTGCAGAGCGAGTTGTTTCTTAGCTTCCCAAAGAGCTGGAAGCAAGATGCTGTGGGGCCCAACTCGCCCTTTGGAAAGAAGCCTGCACGTTGTGCCTTTCAGCTCTAGGGCAATGTAGCACACCCAGAGCAGAAGTCCTACTTCAGCCAGATCAGGCCTGCAAAGAAACTGAGTTTCACAGGCCTTTGGAAGAGATGTTCCCGGTAGGCTGTAAGACCACTGTGCAGAGCGAGTTGTTTCTTAGCTTCCCAAAGAGCTGGAAGCAAGATGCTGTGGGGCCCAACTCGCCCTTTGGAAAGAAGCCTGCACGTTGTGCCTTTCAGCTCTAGGGCAATGTAGCACTCCCTGAGCAGAAGTCCTACTTCAGCCAGATCAGGCCTGCCAAGAAACTGCATTTCACAGGCCTTTGGAAGAGATGTTCCCGGTAGGCTGTAAGAGCACTGTGCAGAGCGAGTTGTTTCTTAGCTTCCCAAAGAGCTGGAAGCAAGATGCTGTGGGGCCCAACTCCCCCTTTGGAAAGAAGCCTGCGCGTTGTGCCTTTCAGCTCTAGGGCAATGTAGCACACCTAGAGCAAATGTCCTACTTCAGCCGGATCAGGCCTGCAAAGAAACTGCGTTTAACAGGCCTTTGGAAGAGATGTTCCCGGTAGGCTGTAAGAGCACTGTGCAGAGCGAGTTGTTTCTTAGCTTCCCAAAGAGCTGGAAGCAAGATGCTGTGGGGCCCAACTCGCGCTTTGGAAAGAAGCCTGCACGTTGTGCCTTTCAGCTCTAGGGCAATGTAGCACACCCAGAGCAGAAGTCCTACTTCAGCCAGATCAGGCCTGCCAAGAAACTGCGTTTCACAGGCTTTGGAAGAGAAGTTCCCATTAGGCTGTAAGAGCACTGTGCAGAGCGAGTTGTTTGTTAGCTTCCCAAAGAGATGAAAGCAAGATGCTGTGGGGCCCAACTCGCCCTTTGGAAAGAAGCCTTCACGTTGTGCCTTTCAGCTCTAGGGCAATGTAGCACACCCAGAGCAGAAGTCCTACTTCAGCCAGATCAGGCCTGCCAAGAAACTCCGTTTCACAGGCCTTTGGAAGAGAAGTTCCCATTAGGCTGTAAGAGCACTGTGCAGAGCGAGTTGTTTGTTAGCTTCCCAAAGAGATGAAAGCAAGATGCTGTTGGGCCCAACTCGCCCTTGCAAAGAAGCCTGCACGTTGGGCCTTTCAGCTCTAGGGCAATGTAGCACACCCAGAGCTGAAGTCCTACTTCAGACAGATGAGGCCTGCAAAGAACCTGCGTTTCACAGGCCTTTGGAAGAGATGTTCCCGGTAGGCTGTAAGAGCACTGTGCAGAGCAAGTTGTTTCTTAGCTTCCCAAAGAGCTGGCAGCAAGATGCTGTGGGGCCCAACTCGCCCTTTGGAAAGAAGCCTGCACGTTGTACCTTTCAGCTCAAGGGCAATGTAGCACACCCAGAGCAGAAGTCCTACTTCAGCCAGATCAGGCCTGCCAAGAAACTGCGTTTCACAGGCCTTTGGAAGAGATGTTCCCGGTAGGATGTAAGAGCACTGTGCACAGCGAGTTGTTTCTTAGCTTCCCAAAGAGCTGGAAGCAAGATGCTGTGGGGCCCAACTCGCCCTTTGGAAAGAAGCCTGCATGTTGTGCCTTTCAGCTCTAGGGCAATGTAGCACACACAGAGCAGAAGTCCTACTTCAGCCAGATCAGGCCTGCAAAGAAACTGCGTTACACAGGCCTTTGGAAGAGATGTTCCCGGTAGGCTGTAAGAGCACTGTGCAGAGCGAGTTGTTTCTTAGCTTCCTAAAGAGCTGGAAGCAAGATGCTGTGGAGCCCAACTCGCCCTTTGGAAAGAAGCCTGCACGTTGTGCCTTTCAGCTCTAGGGCAAAGTAGCACACCCACAGCAGAGTCCTACTTCAGCCAGATCAGGCCTGCAAAGAAACTGCGTTTCACAGGCCTTTGGAAGAGATGTTCCCGGTAGGCTGTAAGAGCACTGTGCAGAGCGAGTTGTTTCTTAGCTTCCCAAACAGCTGGAAGCAAGTTGCTGTGGGGCCCAACTCGCCCTTTGGCAAGAAGCCTGCACGTTGTGCCTTTCAGCTCTAGGACAATGTAGCACACCCAGAGCAGAAGTCCTACTTCAGCCAGATCAGGCCTGCAAAGAACCTGCGTTTCACAGGCCTTTGGAAGAGAAGTTCCCGGTAGGCTGTAAGAGCACTGTGCAGAGCGAGTTGTTTCTTTGCTTGCCAAAGAGCTGGAAGCGAGATGCTGTGGTGCCCAACTCGCCCTTTGGAAAGAAGCCTGCACGTTGGGCGTTTCAGCTCTAGGGCAATGTAGCACACCCAGAGCAGAAGTCCAACTTCAGCCAGATCTGGCCTGCAAAGAAACTGCGTTTCACAGGCCTTTGGAAGAGATGTTCCCGGTAGGCTGTAAGAGCACTGTGCACAGCGAGTTGTTTCTTAGCTTACCTCAGAGCTGGAAGCAAGATGCTGTGGGGCCCAACTCGACCTTTGGAAAGAAGCCTGCACGTTGTGCCTTTCAGCTCTAGGGCAATGTAGCACACCCAGAGCAGAAGTCCTACTTCAGCCAGATGAGGCCTGCAAAGAAACTGCGTTTCACAGCCCTTGGAAGACATGTTCCCGGTAGGCTGTAAGAGCACTGTGCAGAGCGAGTTGTTTCTTAGCTTCCCAAAGAGCTGGAAGCAAGATGCTGTGGGGCCCAACTCGCCCTTTGGAAAGAAGCCTGCACGTTGTGCCTTTCAGCTCTAGGGCAAAGTAGCACACCCAGAGCAGAAGTCCTACTTCAGCCAGATCGGGCCTGCAAAGAAACTGCGTTTCACAGGCCTTTGGAAGATATCTACCCACTGGGCTGTAAGAGCACTGTGCAGAGCGAGTTGTTTCTTAGCTTCCCAAAGAGCTGGAAGCAAGATGCTGTGGGGCCCAACTCGCCCTTTGGAAAGAAGCCTGCACGTTGTGCCTTTCAGCTCTAGGGCAATGTAGCACACCCAGAGCAGAAGTCCTACTTCAGCCAGATCAGGCCTGCAAAGAAACTGAGTTTCACAGGCCTTTGGAAGAGATGTTCCCGGTAGGCTGTAAGACCACTGTGCAGAGCGAGTTGTTTCTTAGCTTCCCAAAGAGCTGGAAGCAAGATGCTGTGGGGCCCAACTCGCCCTTTGGAAAGAAGCCTGCACGTTGTGCCTTTCAGCTCTAGGGCAATGTAGCACACCCTGAGCAGAAGTCCTACTTCAGCCAGATCAGGCCTGCCAAGAAACTGCATTTCACAGGCCTTTGGAAGAGATGTTCCCGGTAGGCTGTAAGAGCACTGTGCAGAGCGAGTTGTTTCTTAGCTTCCCAAAGAGCTGGAAGCAAGATGCTGTGGGGCCCAACTCCCCCTTTGGAAAGAAGCCTGCGCGTTGTGCCTTTCAGCTCTAGGGCAATGTAGCACACCTAGAGCAAATGTCCTACTTCAGCCGGATCAGGCCTGCAAAGAAACTGCGTTTAACAGGCCTTTGGAAGAGATGTTCCCGGTAGGCTGTAAGAGCACTGTGCAGAGCGAGTTGTTTCTTAGCTTCCCAAAGAGCTGGAAGCAAGATGCTGTGGGGCCCAACTCGCGCTTTGGAAAGAAGCCTGCACGTTGTGCCTTTCAGCTCTAGGGCAATGTAGCACACCCAGAGCAGAAGTCCTACTTCAGCCAGATCAGGCCTGCCAAGAAACTGCGTTTCACAGGCTTTGGAAGAGAAGTTCCCATTAGGCTGTAAGAGCACTGTGCAGAGCGAGTTGTTTGTTAGCTTCCCAAAGAGATGAAAGCAAGATGCTGTGGGGCCCAACTCGCCCTTTGGAAAGAAGCCTTCACGTTGTGCCTTTCAGCTCTAGGGCAATGTAGCACACCCAGAGCAGAAGTCCTACTTCAGCCAGATCAGGCCTGCCAAGAAACTCCGTTTCACAGGCCTTTGGAAGAGAAGTTCCCATTAGGCTGTAAGAGCACTGTGCAGAGCGAGTTGTTTGTTAGCTTCCCAAAGAGATGAAAGCAAGATGCTGTTGGGCCCAACTCGCCCTTGCAAAGAAGCCTGCACGTTGGGCCTTTCAGCTCTAGGGCAATGTAGCACACCCAGAGCTGAAGTCCTACTTCAGACAGATGAGGCCTGCAAAGAACCTGCGTTTCACAGGCCTTTGGAAGAGATGTTCCCGGTAGGCTGTAAGAGCACTGTGCAGAGCAAGTTGTTTCTTAGCTTCCCAAAGAGCTGGCAGCAAGATGCTGTGGGGCCCAACTCGCCCTTTGGAAAGAAGCCTGCACGTTGTACCTTTCAGCTCAAGGGCAATGTAGCACACCCAGAGCAGAAGTCCTACTTCAGCCAGATCAGGCCTGCCAAGAAACTGCGTTTCACAGGCCTTTGGAAGAGATGTTCCCGGTAGGATGTAAGAGCACTGTGCACAGCGAGTTGTTTCTTAGCTTCCCAAAGAGCTGGAAGCAAGATGCTGTGGGGCCCAACTCGCCCTTTGGAAAGAAGCCTGCATGTTGTGCCTTTCAGCTCTAGGGCAATGTAGCACACACAGAGCAGAAGTCCTACTTCAGCCAGATCAGGCCTGCAAAGAAACTGCGTTACACAGGCCTTTGGAAGAGATGTTCCCGGTAGGCTGTAAGAGCACTGTGCAGAGCGAGTTGTTTCTTAGCTTCCTAAAGAGCTGGAAGCAAGATGCTGTGGAGCCCAACTCGCCCTTTGGAAAGAAGCCTGCACGTTGTGCCTTTCAGCTCTAGGGCAAAGTAGCACACCCACAGCAGAGTCCTACTTCAGCCAGATCAGGCCTGCAAAGAAACTGCGTTTCACAGGCCTTTGGAAGAGATGTTCCCGGTAGGCTGTAAGAGCACTGTGCAGAGCGAGTTGTTTCTTAGCTTCCCAAACAGCTGGAAGCAAGTTGCTGTGGGGCCCAACTCGCCCTTTGGAAAGAAGCCTGCAGGTTGTGCCTTTCAGCTCTAGGGCAATGTAGCACACCCAGAGCAGAAGTCCTACTTCAGCCAGATCAGGCCTGCAAAGAAACTGCGTTACACAGGCCTTTGGGTGAGATTTTCCCACTAGGCTGCAACATCACTGAGAAGAGCG
Organism: Equus przewalskii; assembly: GCF_037783145.1. NCBI lineage: Eukaryota > Metazoa > Chordata > Mammalia > Perissodactyla > Equidae > Equus > Equus przewalskii. The sequence goes on along the minus strand of NW_027227916.1, from coordinate 4,646 downwards.
AGTTGTTTCTTAGCTTCCCAAAGAGCTGGAAGCAAGATGCTGTGGGGCTCAACTTGCCGTTTGGAAAGAAGCCTGCACGTTGTGCCTTTCAGTTCTAGGGCAATGTAGCACACCCAGAGCAGAAGTCCTACTTCAGCCAGATAAGGCCTGCAAAGAAACGGCGTTTCACACGCCTTTGGAAGACATGTTCCCGGTAGGCTGTAAGAGCACTGAGCAGAGCGAGTTGTTTCTTTGCTTCCCAAAGAGCTGGAAGCAAGATGCTGTGGGGCCCAACTCGCCCTTTGGAAAGAAGCCTGCACGTTGTGCCTTTGAGCTCTAGGGCAATGTAGCACACCCAGAGCAGAAGTCCTACTTCAGCCAGATCAGGCCTGCCAAGAAACAGCGTTTCACAGGCCTTTGGAAGAGATGTTCCCGGTAGGCTGTAAGAGCACTGTGCAGAGCGAGTTGTTTCTTAGCTTCCCAAACAGCTGGAAGCAAGATGCTGTTGGGCCCAACTCGCCCTTTGGAAAGAAGCCTGCAGGTTGTGCCTTTCAGCTCTAGGGCAATGTAGCACACCCAGAGCAGAAGTCCTACTTCAGCCAGATCAGGCCTGCAAAGAAACTGCGTTACACAGGCCTTTGGGTGAGATTTTCCCACTAGGCTGCAACATCACTGAGCAGAGCGAGTTGTTTCTTACCTTCCCAAAGAGCTGGAAGCAAGATGCTGTGGGGCTCAACTTGCCGTTTGGAAAGAAGCCTGCAGGTTGTGCCTTTCAGCTCTAGGGCAATGTAGCACACCCAGAGCAGAAGTCCTACTTCAGCCAGATCAGGCCTGCAAAGAAACTGCGTTACACAGGCGTTTGGAAGAGATGTTCCCGGTAGGCTGTAAGAGCACTGTGCAGAGCGAGTTGTTTCTCAGCTTCCCAAAGAGCTGGAAGCAAGATGCTGTGGGGCCCAACTCGCCCTTTGGAAAGAAGCCTGCACGTTGTGCCTTTCAGCTCTAGGGCAATGTAGCACACCCAGAGCAGAAGTCCTACTTCAGCCAGATCAGGCCTGCAAAGAAACTGCGTTTAACAGGCCTTTGGAAGAGATGTTCCCGGTAGGCTGTAAGAGCACTGTGCAGAGCGAGTTGCTTCTTAGCTTCCCAAAGAGCTGGAAGCAAGATGCTGTGGGGCCCAACTCGCCCTTTGGAGAGAAGCCTGCACGTTGCTCCTTTCATCTCTAGGGCAATGTCAAAAACCCAGAGCAGCAGTCCTACTACAGCCAGATCAGGCCTGCAAAGAAACTGCATTACACAGGACTATGAAAGAGATGTTCCCACTACGGTGTAAGAGCACTGAGCAGAGCGAGTTGTTTCTTAGCTTCCCAAAGAGCTGGAAGCAAGATGCTGTGGGGCCCAACTCGCCCTTTGGAAACAAGCCTGCACGTTTTGCCTTTCAGCTCTAGGGCAATGTAGCACACCCAAAGCAGAAGTCCTACTTCAGCCAGATCAGGCCTGCAAAGAAACTGCGTTTCACAGGCCTTTGGAAGAGATGTTCCCGGTAGGCTGTAAGAGCACTGTGCAGAGCGAGTTGATTCTTAGCTTCCCAAAGAGCTGGAAGCAAGATGCTGTGGGGCCCAACTTGCCCTTTGGAAAGAAGCCTGCACGTTGGGCCTTTCAACTCTAGGGCAAAGTAGCACACGCAGAGCAGAAGTCCTACTTCAGCCAGATCAGGCCTGCAAAGAAACTGCGTTACACAGGCCTTTGGAAGAGATGTTCCCGGTGGGCTGTAAGAGCACTGTGCAGAACGAGTTGTTTCTTAGCTTGCCAAATAGCTGGAAGCAAGATGCAGTGGAGCCCAACTCGCCCTTTGGAAAAAAGCCTGCACGTTGTGCCTTTCAGCTCTAGGGCAAAGTAGCACACCCACAGCAGAGTCCTACTTCAGCCAGATCAGGCCTGCAAAGAAACTGCGTTTCACAGGCCTTTGGAAGAGATGTTCCCGGTGGGCTGTAAGAGCACTGTGCAGAACGAGTTGTTTCTTAGCTTGCCAAATAGCTGGAAGCAAGATGCAGTGGAGCCCAACTCGCCCTTTGGAAAGAAGCCTGCACGTTGTGCCTTTCAGCTCTAGGGCAAAGTAGCACACCCACAGCAGAGTCCTACTTCAGCCAGATCAGGCCTGCAAAGAAACTGAGTTTCACAGGCCTTTGGAAGAGACGTTCCCGGTAGGCTGTAAGAGCACTGTGCAGAGCGAGTTGTTTCTTAGCTTCCCAAAGAGCTGGAAGCAAGATGCTGTGGGGCCCAACTCGCCCTTTGGAAAGAAGCCTGCAGGTTGTGCCTTTCAGCTCTAGGGCAATGTAGCACACCCAGAGCAGAAGTCCTACTTCAGCCAGATCAGGCCTGCAAAGAAAGTGCGTTACACAGGCCTTTTGGTGAGATTTTCCCACTAGGCTGCAACATCACTGAGCAGAGCGAGTTGTTTCTTAGCTTCCCAAAGAGCTGGAAGCAAGATGCTGTGGGGCTCAACTTGCCGTTTGGAAAGAAGCCTGCACGTTGTGCCTTTCAGCTCTAGGGCAATGTAGCACACCCAGAGCAGAAGTCCTACTTCAGCCAGATCAGGCCTGCAAAGAAACTGCGTTACACAGGCTTTTGGAAGAGATGTTCCCGGTAGGCTGTAAGAGCACTGTGCGGAGCGAGTTGTTTCTCAGCTTCCCAAAGAGCTGGAAGCAAGATGCTGTGGGGCCCAACTCGCCCTTTGGAAAGAAGCCTGCACGTTGTGCCTTTCAGCTCTAGGGCAAAGTAGCACACCCAGAGCAGAGTCCTACTTCAGCCAGATCAGGCCTGCAAAGAAACTGCGTTACACAGGCTTTGAAAGAGATGTTCCAGCTAGGGTGTAAGAGCACTGAGCAGAGCGAGTTGTTTCTTAGCTTCCCAAAGAGCTGGAAGCAACATGCTGTGGGGCCCAACTCGCCCTTTGGAAAGAAGCCTGCACGTTGTGCCTTTCAGCTCTAGGGCAACGTAGCACTCCCAGAGCAGAGTCCTACTTCAGCCAGATCAGGCCTGCAAAGAAACTGAGTTTCACAGGCCTTTGGAAGAGACGTTCCCGGTAGGCTGTAAGAGCACTGTGCAGAGCGAGTTGTTTCTTAGCTTCCCAAACAGCTGGAAGCAAGATGCTGTGGGGCCCAACTCGCCCTTTGGAAAGAAGCCTGCAGGTTGTGCCTTTCAGCTCTAGGGCAATGTAGCACACCCAGAGCAGAAGTCCTACTTCAGCCAGATCAGGCCTGCAAAGAAAGTGCGTTACACAGGCCTTTTGGTGAGATTTTCCCACTAGGCTGCAACATCACTGAGCAGAGCGAGTTGTTTCTTAGCTTCCCAAAGAGCTGGAAGCAAGATGCTGTGGGGCTCAACTTGCCGTTTGGAAAGAAGCCTGCACGTTGTGCCTTTCAGCTCTAGGGCAATGTAGCACACCCAGAGCAGAAGTCCTACTTCAGCCAGATCAGGCCTGCAAAGAAACTGCGTTACACAGGCCTTTGGAAGAGATGTTCCCGGTAGGCTGTAAGAGCACTGTGCAGAGCGTGTTGTTTCTCACCTTCCCAAAGAGCTGGAAGCAAGATGCTGTGGGGCCCAACTCGCCCTTTGGAAAGAAGCCTGCACGTTGTGCCTTTCAGCTCTAGGGCAATTTCACAAACCCAGAGCAGCAGTCCTACTACAGCCAGATCAGGCCTGCAAAGAAACTGCGTTACACAGGCTTTGAAAGAGATGTTCCCACTAGGGTGTAAGAGCACTGAGCAGAGCGAGTTGATTCTTAGCTTCCCAAAGAGCTGGAAGCAACATGCTGTGGGGCCCAACTCGCACTTTGGAAAGAAGCCTGCACGTTGGGCCTTTCAGCTCTAGGGCAATGTAGCACACCCAGAGCAGAAGTCCTACTTCACCCAGATAAGGCCTGCAAAGAAACAGCGTTTCACAGGCCTTTGGAAGAGATGTTCCCGGTAGGCTGTAAGAGCACTCTGCGGAGCGAGTTGTTTCTTAGCTTCCCAAAGAGCTGGAAGCAAGATGCTGTGGGGCCCAACTCGCCATCTGGAAAGAAGCCTGCACGTTGCTCCTTTCAGCTCTAGGGCAATGTCACAAACCCAGAGCAGCAGTCCTACTACAGCCAGATCAGGCCTGCAAAGAAACTGCGTTACACAGGACTTTGAAAGAGATGTACCCACTAGGGTGTAAGAGCACTGAGCAGAGCGAGTTGTTTCTTAGCTTCCCAAAGAGCTGGAAGCAAGATGCTGTGGGGCCCAACTCGCCCTTAGGAAAGAAGCCTGCACGTTGTGCCTTTCAGATCTATGGCAATGTAGCACACCCAGAGCAGAAGTCCTACTTCAGGCAGATTAGGCCTGCAAGAAACTGCGTTTCACAGGCCTTTGGAAGAGATGTTCCCGGTAGGCTGTAAGAGCAGTGTGCAGAGCGAGTTGTTTCTTAGCTTCCCAAAGAGCTGCAAGCAAGACGCTGTGGTGCCCAACTCGCCCTTTGGAAAGAAGCCTGCACGTTGTGCCTTTCAGCTCTAGGGCAATGTAGCACACCCAGAGAAGAAGTCCTACTTCAGCCAGATCAGGCCTGCAAAGAAACTGCGTTTCACAGGCCTTTGGAAGAGATGTTCCCGGTAGGCTGTAAGAGCACTGTGCACAGCGAGTTCTTTCTTA
>NW_027227915.1:0-20365 GCF_037783145.1 Equus przewalskii | reverse complement strand
GGCTGTAGGAGGACTGCTGCTCTGGGAGTGTGACATTGCCCTAGAGCTGAAAGGCACAACGTGCAGGCTTCTTTCCAGAGGGCGAGTTGGGCCCCACAGCATCTTGCTTCCATCTCTTTGGGAAGCTAAGTAACAACTCGCTCTGCAAAGTGCTCTTACAGCCTACCGGGAACATGTCTTCCAAAGGCGTGTGAAACGCAGTTTCTTTGCAGGCCTGATCTGGCTGAAGTAGGACTTCTGCTCTGGGTGTGCTACTTTGCCCTAGAGCTGAAAGGCACAACGTGCAGGCATCTTTCCAAAGGGTGAGTGTGCCCCACAGCATCTTGCTTCCAGCTCTTTGGGAAGCTAAGAAACAACTCGCTCTGCACACTGCTCTTACAGCCTACTGGGAACATCTCTTCCAAAGGCCTGTGAAACGCAGTTTCTTTGCAGGCCTGATCTGGCTGAAGTAGGACTTCTGCTCTGGGTGTGCTACTTTGCCCTAGAGCTGAAAGTCACAACGTGCAGGCTTCTTTCCAAAGGGCGAGTTGGGCCCCACAGCATCTTGCTTCCAGCTCTTTGGGAAGCAAAGAAACAACTCGCTCTGCACAGTGCTCTTACAGCCTACCGGGAACATCTCTTCCAAAGGCCTGTGAAACGCAGTTTCTTTGCAGGCCTGATCTGCCTCAAGTAGGACTTCTGCTCTGGGTGTGCTACATTGCCCTAGAGCTGAAAGGCACAACGTGCAGGCATCTTTCCAAAGGGTGAGTGGGCCCCACAGCATCTTGCTTCCAGCTCGTTGGGAAGCTAAGAAACAACTCGCTCTGCTCAGTGGCCTTACAACCTAGAGGGAACATCTCTTCCAAAGAACTGTGAAACGCAGTTTCTTTGCAGGCCTGATCTGGCTGAAGTAGGACTTCTGCTCTGGGTGTGCTACATTGCCCTAGAGCTGAAAGGCACAACGTGCAGGCTTCTTTCCAAAGGGCGAGTTGGGCCCCACAGAATCTTGCTTCCAGCTCTTTGGGAAGCTAAGAAACAACTCGCTCTGCTCAGTGCTCTTACACCTTAGTGGGAACATCTCTTTCAAAGTCCTGTGAAACGCAGTTTCTTTGCAGCCCTGATCTGGCTGTAGTAGGACTGCTGCTCTGTGTTTGTGACATTGCCCTAGAGCTGAAAAGAACAACGTGCAGATCTCTTTCCAGATGGCGAGTTGGGCCCCACAGCATCTTGCTTCCAGCTCTTTGGGAAGCTAAGAAACAACTCGCTCCGCACAGTGCTCTTACAGCCTACTGGGAACATCTCTTCCAAAGGCCTGTGAAACGCAGTTTCTTTGCAGGCCTGATCTGGCTGAAGTAGGACTTCTGCTCTGGGTGTGCTACATTGCCCTAGAGCTGAAAGTCACAACATGCAGGCTTCTTTCAAAAGGGCGAGTTGGGCCCCACAGCATCTTGCTTCCAGCTCTTTGGGAAGCAAAGAAACAAGTCGCTCTGCACAGTGCTCTTACAGCCTACCGGGATCATCTCTTCCAAAGGCCTGTGAAACGCAGTTTCTTTGCAGGCCTGATCTGCCTCAAGTAGGACTTCTGCTCTGGGTGTGCTACATTGCCCTAGAGCTGAAAGGCACAACGTGCAGGCATCTTTCCAAAGGGTGAGTGGGCCCCACAGCATCTTGCTTCCAGCTCGTTGGGAAGCTAAGAAACTACACGCTCTGCTCATTGGCCTTACAACCTAGTGGGAACATCTCTTCCAAAGAACTGTGAAACGCAGTTTCTTTGCAGGCCTGATCTGGCTGAAGTAGGACTTCTGCTCTGGGTGTGCTACATTGCCCTAGAGCTGAAAGGCGCAACGTGCAGGCTTCTTTCCAATGGGCGAGTTCTGCCACACAGCATCTTGCTTCCAGCTCTTTGGAAGCTAAGAAACAACTCGCTCTGCTCAGTGCTCTTACAGCCTACCGGGAACATCTCTTCCAAAGCCTGTGAAACGCAGTTTCTTTGCAGGCCTGACCTGGCTGAAGTAGGACTTCTGGTCTGGGTGTGCTACATTGCCCTTGAGCTGAAAGGCACAACGTGCAGGCTTCTTTCCAAAGGGCGAGTTGGGCCCCACAGCATCTTGCTTCCAGCTATTTGGGAAGCTAAGAAACAACTCGCTCTGCACACTGCTCTTACAGCCTACCGGGAACATCTCTTCCAAAGGCCTGTGAAACGCAGTTTCTTTGCAGGCCTGATCTGGCTGAAGTAGGAATTCTGCTCTGGGTGTGCTACATTGCCCTAGAGCTGAAAGGCACAACGTGCGGGCTTCTTTCCAAAGGGCGAGTTGGGCCCCACAGCATCTTGCTTCCAGCTCTTTGGGAAGCTAAGAAACAACTCGCTCTGCACAGTGCTCTTACAGCCTACCGGGAACATCTCTTCCAAAGGCCTGTGAAACGCAGTTTCTTTGCAGGCCTGATCTGGCTGAAGTAGGACTTCTGCTATGTGTGTGCTACATTGCCCTAGAGCTGAAAGGTACAACGTGCAGGCTTCTTTCCAAAGGGCGAGTTGGGCCCCACAGCATCTTGCTTCCAGCTCTTTGGGAAGCTAAGAAACAACTCGCTCTGCACAGTGCTCTTACAGCCTACCGGGAACATCTCTTCCAAAGGCCTGTGAAACGCAGGTTCTTTGCAGGCCTCATCTGTCTGAAGTAGGACTTCTGCTCTGGGTGTGCTACATTGCCCTAGAGCTGAAAGGCCCAACGTGCAGGCTTCTTTCCAAAGGGCGAGTTGGGCCCCACAGCATCTTGCTTCCATCTCTTTGGGAAGCTAACAAACAACACGCTCTGCACAGTGCTCTTACAGCCTAGTGGGAACATCTCTTCCAAAGGCCTGTGAAACGCAGTTTCTTCGCAGGCCTGATCTGGCTGAAGTAGGTCTTCTGCTCTGGGTGTGCTACATTGCCCTAGAGCTGAAAGGCACAACGTGCAGGCTTCTTTCCAAAGGGCGAGTTGGGCCCCACAGCATCTTGCTTCCAGCTCTTTGGGAAGCTAAAAACAACTCGCTGTGCACAGTGCTCTTACAGCCTACCGGGAACATCTCTTCCAAAGGCCTGTGAAATGCCGTTTCTTTGCAGATCTGATCTGGCTGAAGTAGGTCTTCTGCTCCGTGTGTGCTACATTGCCCTAGAGCTGAAAGGCACAACGTGCAGGCTTCTTTCCAAAGGGCGAGTTGGGCACCACAGCATCTTGCTTCCAGCTCTTTCGGAAGCTAAGAAACAACTCTCTCTGCACAGTGCTCTTACAGCCTACCGGGAACATCTCTTCCAAAGGCCTGTGAAACGCAATTTCTTTGCAGGCCTGATCTGGCTGAAGTAGGACTTCTTCTGTGGGTGTGCTACATTGCCCTACAGCTGAAACGCCCAACGTGCAGGCTTATTTCCAAAGGGCGAGTTGGGCCCCACAGCATCTTGCTTCCACCTCTTTGGGAAGTTAAGAAACAACTCGCTCTGCTCAGTGCTCTTACAGCCTACTGGGAACATCTCTTTCAAAGTCCTGTGTAACGCAGTTTCTTTGCAGGCCTGATCTGGCTGTAGTAGGACTGCTGCTCTGGGTGTGTGACATTGCCCTAGAGCTGAAAGGCACAACGTGCAGGCTTCTTTCCAGAGGGCGAGTTGGGCCCCACAGCATCTTGCTTCCAGCTCTTTGGGAAGCTAAGAAACAACTCGCTCTGCACAGTGCTCTTACAGCCTACCGGGAACATCTCTTCCAAAGGCCTGTGAAACGCAGTTTCTTTGCAGGCTGATCTGGCTGAAGTAGGACTTCTGCTCTGGGGTGCTACTTTGCCCTAGAGCTGAAAGGCACAACGTGCAGGGTTTTTGCAGGCCTGATCTGGCTGAAGTAGGACTTCTGCTCTGGGTGTGCTACATTGCCCTAGAGCTGAAAGTCACAACGTGCAGGCTTCTTTCCAAAGGGCGAGTTGGGCCCCACAGCATCTTGCTTCCAGCTCTTTGGGAAGCAAAGAAACAACTCGCTCTGCACAGTGCTCTTACAGCCTACCGGGAACATCTCTTCCAAAGGCCTGTGAAACGCAGTTTCTTTGCAGGCCTGATCTGCCTCAAGTAGGACTTCTGCTCTGGGTGTGCTACATTGCCCTAGAGCTGAAAGGCACAACGTGCAGGCATCTTTCCAAAGGGTGAGTGGGCCCCACAGCATCTTGCTTCCAGCTCGTTGGGAAGCTAAGAAACAACTCGCTCTGCTCAGTGGCCTTACAACCTAGTGGGAACATCTCTTCCAAAGAACTGTGAAACGCAGTTTCTTTGCAGGCCTGATCTGGCTGAAGTAGGACTTCTGCTCTGGGTGTGCTACATTGCCCTAGAGCTGAAAGGCGCAACGTGCAGGCTTCTTTCCAATGGGCGAGTTCTGCCACACAGCATCTTGCTTCCAGCTCTTTGGAAGCTAAGAAACAACTCGCTCTGCTCAGTGCTCTTACAGCCTACCGGGAACATCTCTTCCAAAGCCTGTGAAACGCAGTTTCTTTGCAGGCCTGACCTGGCTGAAGTAGGACTTCTGGTCTGGGTGTGCTACATTGCCCTTGAGCTGAAAGGCACAACGTGCAGGCTTCTTTCCAAAGGGCGAGTTGGGCCCCACAGCATCTTGCTTCCAGCTCTTTGGGAAGCTAAGAAACAACTCGCTCTGCACACTGCTCTTACAGCCTACCGGGAACATCTCTTCCAAAGGCCTGTGAAACGCAGTTTCTTTGCCGGCCTGATGTGGCTGAAGTCGGACTTCTGCTCTGGGTGTGCTACTTTGCCCTAGAGCTGAAAGGCACAACGTGCAGGCTTCTTTCCAAAGGGCAAGTTGGGCCCCACAGCATCTTGCTTCAAGCTCTTTGGGAAGCTAAGAAACAACTCGCTCTGCACAGTGCTCTTACAGCCTACCGGGAACATCTCTTCCAAAGGCCTGTGAAACGCAGTTTCTTTGCAGGCCTGATCTGGCTGAAGTAGGACTTCTGCTCTGGGTGTGCTACATTGCCCTAGAGCTGAAAGGCACAACGTGCAGGCTTCTTTCCAAAGGGCGAGTTGGGCCCCACAGAATCTTGCTTCCAGCTCTTTGGGAAGCTAAGAAACAACTCGCTCTGCTCAGTGCTCTTACACCTTAGTGGGAACATCTCTTTCAAAGTCCTGTGTAACGCAGTTTCTTTGCAGGCCTGATCTGGCTGTAGTAGGACTGCTGCTCTGTGTTTGTGACATTGCCCTAGAGCTGAAAGGAACAACGTGCAGATCTCTTTCCAGATGGCGAGTTGGGCCCCACAGCATCTTGCTTCCAGCTCTTTGGGAAGCTAAGAAACAACTCGCTCCGCACAGTGCTCTTACAGCCTACTGGGAACATCTCTTCCAAAGGCCTGTGAAACGCAGTTTCTTTGCAGGCCTGATCTGGCTGAAGTAGGACTTCTGCTCTGGGTGTGCTACATTGCCCTAGAGCTGAAAGTCACAACGTGCAGGCTTCTTTCCAAAGGGCGAGTTGGGCCCCACAGCATCTTGCTTCCAGCTCTTTGGGAAGCAAAGAAACAAGTCGCTCTGCACAGTGCTCTTACAGCCTACCGGGAACATCTCTTCCAAAGGCCTGTGAAACGCAGTTTCTTTGCAGGCCTGATCTGCCTCAAGTAGGACTTCTGCTCTGGGTGTGCTACATTGCCCTAGAGCTGAAAGGCACAACGTGCAGGCATCTTTCCAAAGGGTGAGTGGGCCCCACAGCATCTTGCTTCCAGCTCGTTGGGAAGCTAAGAAACAACTCGCTCTGCTCAGTGGCCTTACAACCTAGTGGGAACATCTCTTCCAAAGAACTGTGAAACGCAGTTTCTTTGCAGGCCTGATCTGGCTGTACTAGGACTGCTGCTCTGGGTGTGCTACATTGCCCTAGAGCTGAAAGGCGCAACGTGCAGGCTTCTTTCCAATGGGCGAGTTCTGCCACACAGCATCTTGCTTCCAGCTCTTTGGAAGCTAAGAAACAACTCGCTCTGCTCAGTGCTCTTACAGCCTACCGGGAACATCTCTTCCAAAGCCTGTGAAACGCAGTTTCTTTGCAGGCCTGACCTGGCTGAAGTAGGACTTCTGGTCTGGGTGTGCTACATTGCCCTTGAGCTGAAAGGCACAACGTGCAGGCTTCTTTCCAAAGGGCGAGTTGGGCCCCACAGCATCTTGCTTCCAGCTCTTTGGGAAGCTAAGAAACAACTCGCTCTGCACACTGCTCTTACAGCCTACCGGGAACATCTCTTCCAAAGGCCTGTGAAACGCAGTTTCTTTGCAGGCCTGATCTGGCTGAAGTAGGACTTCTGCTCTGGGTGTGCTACATTGCCCTAGAGCTGAAAGGCACAACGTGCGGGCTTCTTTCCAAAGGGCGAGTTGGGCCCCACAGCATCTTGCTTCCAGCTCTTTGGGAAGCTAAGAAACAACTCGCTCTGCACAGTGCTCTTACAGCCTACCGGGAACATCTCTTCCAAAGGCCTGTGAAACGCACTTTCTTTGCAGGCCTGATCTGGCTGAAGTAGGACTTCTGCTCTGGGTGTGCTACATTGCCCTAGAGCTGAAAGGTACAACGTGCAGGCTTCTTTCCAAAGGGCGAGTTGGGCCCCACAGCATCTTGCTTCCAGCTCTTTGGGAAGCTAAGAAACAACTCGCTCTGCACAGTGCTCTTACAGCCTACCGGGAACATCTCTTCCAAAGGCCTGTGAAACGCAGTTTCTTTGCAGGCCTGATCTGGATGAAGTAGGACTTCTGCTCTGGGTGTGCTACATTGCCCTAGAGCTGAAAGGCCCAACGTGCAGGCTTCTTTCCAAAGGGCGAGTTGGGCCCCACAGCATCTTGCTTCCATCTCTTTGGGAAGCTAACAAACAACTCGCTCTGCACAGTGCTCTTACAGCCTAGTGGGAACTTCTCTTCCAAAGGCCTGTGAAACGCAGTTTCTTGGCAGGCCTGATCTGCCTCAAGTAGGACTTCTGCTCTGGGTGTGCTACATTGCCCTAGAGCTGAAAGGCACAACGTGCAGGCATCTTTCCAAAGGGTGAGTGGGCCCCACAGCATCTTGCTTCCAGCTCGTTGGGAAGCTAAGAAACAACTCGCTCTGCTCAGTGGCCTTACAACCTAGTGGGAACATCTCTTCCAAAGAACTGTGAAACGCAGTTTCTTTGCAGGCCTGATCTGGCTGAAGTAGGACTTCTGCTCTGGGTGTGCTACATTGCCCTAGTGCTGAAAGGCACAACGTGCAGGCTTCTTTCCAATGGGCGAGTTCTGCCACACAGCATCTTGATTCCAGCTCTTTGGAAGCTAAGAAACAACTCGCTCTGCTCAGTGCTCTTACAGCCTACCGGGAACATCTCTTCCAAAGCCTGTGAAACGCAGTTTCTTTGCAGGCCTGACCTGGCTGAAGTAGGACTTCTGGTCTGGGTGTGCTACATTGCCCTTGAGCTGAAAGGCACAACGTGCAGGCTTCTTTCCAAAGGGCGAGTTGGGCCCCACAGCATCTTGCTTCCAGCTCTTTGGGAAGCTAAGAAACAACTCGCTCTGCACAGTGCTCTTACAGCCTACCGGGAACATCTCTTCCAAAGGCCTGTGAAACGCAGTTTCTTTGCAGGCCTGATCTGGCTGAAGTCGGACTTCTGCTCTGGGTGTGCTACTTTGCCCTAGAGCTGAAAGGCCCAACGTGCAGGCTTCTTTCCAAAGGGCAAGTTGGGCCCCACAGCATCTTGCTTCAAGCTCTTTGGGAAGCTAAGAAACAACTCGCTCTGCTCAGTGCTCTTACACCTTAGTGGGAACATCTCTTTCAAAGTCCTGTGTAACGCAGTTTCTATGCAGGCCTGATCTGGCTGTAGTAGGACTGCTGCTCTGTGTTTGTGACATTGCCCTAGAGCTGAAAGGAACAACGTGCAGATCTCTTTCCAGATGGCGAGTTGGGCCCCACAGCATCTTGCTTCCAGCTCTTTGGGAAGCTAAGAAACAACTCGCTCCGCACAGTGCTCTTACAGCCTACCGGGAACATCTCTTCCAAAGGCCTGTGAAACGCAGTTTCTTTGCAGGCCTGATCTGGCTGAAGTAGAACTTCTGCGCTGGGTGTGCTACTTTGCCCTAGAGCTGAAAGGCACAACGTGCAGGCTTCTTTCCAAAGGCCGAGTTGGGCCCCACAGCATCTTGCTTCCAGCTCATTGGGAAGCTAAGAAACAACTCGCTCTGCACAGTGCTCTTACAGCCTACCGGGAACATCTCATCCAAAGGCCTGTGAAACGCAGGTTCTTTGCAGGCCTGATCTGGCTGAAGTAGGACTTCTGCTCTGGGTGTGCTACATTGCCCTAGAGCTGAAAGGCACAACGTGCAGGCTTCTTTCCAAAGGGCGAGTAGGGCCCCACAGCATCTTGCTTCCAGCTCTTTGGGAAGCTAAGAAACAACTCGCTCTGCTCAGTGCTCTTACAGCCTAGTATGAACATGTCTTCCAAACGCCTGTGTAACGCAGTTTCGTTGCAGGCCTGATCTTGCTGAAGTAGGACTTCTGCTCTGGGTGTGCTACATTGCCCTAGAGCTGAAAGGCACAACGTGCAGGCTTCTTTCCTAAGGGCAAGTTGGGCCCCACAGCATCTTGCTTCCAGCTCTTTGGGAAGCTAAGAATCAACTCGCTCTGCACAGTGCTCTTACAGCCTACCGGGAACATCTCTTCCAAGGCCTGTGAAACGCAGTTTCTTTGCAGGCCTGATCTGGCTGAAGTAGGACTTCTGCTCTGGGTGTGCTACATTGCCCTAGAGCTGAAAGGCACAACGTGCAGGCTTCTTTCCAAAGGGCGAGTTGGGCCCCACAGCATCTTGCTTCCAGCTCTTTGGGAAGCTAAGAAACAAGTCACTCTGCTCAGTGCTCTTACAGCCTAGTGGGAACATCTCTTCCAAAGGCCTGTGAAATGCCGTTTCTTTGCAGACCTGATCTGGCTGAAGTATGTCTTCTGCTCCGGGTGTGCTACATTGCCCTAGAGCTGAAAGGCACAACGTGCAGGCTTCTTTCCAGAGGGCGAGTTGGGCCCCACAGCATCTTGCTTCCAGCTCTTTGGGAAGCTAAGTAACAACTCGCTCTGCACAGTGCTCTTACAGCCTACCGGGAACATCTCTTCCAAAGGCGTGTGAAACGCAGTTTCTTTGCAGGCCTGATCATGCTGAAGTAGGACTTCTGCTCTGGGTGTGCTACTTTGCCCTAGAGCTGAAAGGCACAACGTGCAGGCTTCTTTCCAAAGGGCGAGTTGGGCCCCACAGCATCTTGCTTCCAGCTCTTTGGGAAGCTAAGAAACAACTCGCTCTGCACAGTGCTCTTACAGCCTACTGGGAACATCTCTTCCAAAGGCCTGTGAAACGCAGTTTCTTTGCAGGCCTGATCTGGCTGAAGTAGGACTTCTGCTCTGGGTGTGCTACATTGCCCTAGAGCTGAAAGGCACAACGTGCAGGCTTCTTTCCAAAGGGCGAGTTGGGCCCCACAGCATCTTGCTTCCAGCTCGTTGGGAAGCTAAGAAACAACTCGCTCTGCTCAGTGGCCTTACAACCTAGTGGGAACATCTCTTCCAAAGAACTGTGAAACGCAGTTTCTTTGCAGGCCTGATCTGGCTGAAGTAGGACTTCTGCTCTGGGTGTGCTACATTGCCCTAGAGCTGAAAGGCGCAACGTGCAGGCTTCTTTCCAATGGGCGAGTTCTGCCACACAGCATCTTGCTTCCAGCTCTTTGGAAGCTAAGAAACAACTCGCTCTGCAGAGTGCTCTTACAGCCTACCGGGAACATCTCTTCCAAAGCCTGTGAAACGCAGTTTCTTTGCAGGCCTGACCTGGCTGAAGTAGGACTTCTGGTCTGGGTGTGCTACATTGCCCTTGAGCTGAAAGGCACAACGTGCAGGCTTCTTTCCAAAGGGCGAGTTGGGCCCCACAGCATCTTGCTTCCAGCTCTTTGGGAAGCTAAGAAACAACTCGCTCTGCACAGTGCTCTTACAGCCTACCGGGAACATCTCTTCCAAAGGCCTGTGAAACGCAGTTTCTTTGCAGGCCTGATCTGGCTGAAGTAGGACTTCTTCTCTGGGTGTGCTACATTGCCCTAGAGCTGAAAGGCACAACGTGCAGGCTTCTTTCCAAAGGGCGAGTTGGGCCCCACAGCATCTTGCTTCCAGCTCTTTGGGAAGCTAAGAAACAACTCGCTCTGCACAGTGCTCTTACAGCCTACCGGGAACATCTCTTCCAAAGGCCTGTGAAACGCAGTTTCTTTGCAGGCCTGATCTGCCTCAAGTAGGACTTCTGCTCTGGGTGTGCTACATTGCCCTAGAGCTGAAAGGCACAACGTGCAGGCTTCTTTCCAAAGGGCGAGTTGGGCCCCACAGCATCTTGCTTCCAGCTCTTTGGGAAGCTAAGAAACAACTCGCTCTGCACAGTGGTCTTACAGCCTAGTGGGAACATCTCTTCCAAAGGCCTGTGAAACGCAGTTTCTTTGCAGGCCTGATCTGGCTGAAGTAGGACTTCTGCTCTGGGTGTGCTACATTGCCCTAGAGCTGAAAGGCACAACGTGCAGGCTTCTTTCCAATGGGCGAGTTGGGCCCCACAGCATCTTGCTTCCAGCTCTTTGGGAAGCTAAGAAACAACTCGCTCTGCTCAGTGCTCTTACAGCCTACCGGGAACATCTCTTCCAAAGCCTGTGAAACGCAGTTTCTTTGCAGGCCTGATCTGGCTGAAGTAGGACTTCTGCTCTGGGTGTGCTACATTGCCCTAGAGCTGAAAGGCACAACGTGCAGGCTTCTTTCCAAAGGGCGAGTTGGGCCCCACAGCATCTTGCTTCCAGCTCTTTGGGAAGCTAAGAAACAACTCGCTCTGCACAGTGCTCTTACAGCCTAGTGGGAACATCTCTTCCAAAGGCCTGTGAAACGCAGTTTCTTTGCAGGCCTGATCTGGCTGAAGTAGGACTTCTGCTCTGGGTGTGCTACATTGCCCTAGAGCTGAAAGGCACAACGTGCAGGCTTCTTTCCAAAGGGCGAGTTGGGCCCCACAGCATCTTGCTTCCAGCTCTTTGGGAAGCTAAGAAACAACTCGCTCTGCTCAGTGCTCTTACAGCCTACTGGGAACATCTCTTCCAAAGGCCTGTGAAACGCAGTTTCTTTGCAGGCCTGATCTGGCTGAAGTAGGACTTCTGCTCTGGGTGTGCTACATTGCCCTAGAGCTGAAAGGCACAACGTGCAGGCTTCTTTCCAAAGGGCAAGTTGGGCCCCACAGCATCTTGCTTCCAGCTCTTTGGGAAGCTAAGAAACAACTCGCTCTGCACACTGCTCTTACAGCCTACCGGGAACATCTCTTCCAAAGGCCTGTGAAACGCAGTTTCTTTGCAGGTCTGATCTGGCTGAAGTAGGACTTCTGCTCTGGGTGTGCTACTTTGCCCTAGAGCTGAAAGGCACAACGTGCAGGCTTCTTTCCGAAGGGCGAGTTGGGCCCCACAGCATCTTGCTTCCAGCTCTTTGGGAAGCTAAGAAACAACTCGCTCTGCACAGTGCTCTTACAGCCTACCGGGAACATCTCTTCCAAAGGCCTGTGTAACGCAGTTTCTTTGCAGGCCTGATCTGGCTGAAGTAGGACTTCTGCTCTGGGTGTGCTACATTGCCCTAGAGCTGAAAGGCACAACGTGCAGGCTTCTTTCCAAAGGGCGAGTTGGGCCCCACAGCATCTTGCTTCCAGCTCTTTGGGAAGCTAAGAAACAACTCGCTCTGCACAGTGCTCTTACAGCCTAGTGGGAACATCTCTTTCAAAGTCCTGTGTAACGCAGTTTCTTTGCAGGCCTGATCTGGCTGTAGTAGCACTGCTGCTCTGGGTGTGTGACATTGCCCTAGAGCTGAAAGGAACAACGTGCAGGCTTCTTTCCAAATGGCGAGTTGGGCCCCACAGCATCTTGCTTCCAGCTCTTTGGGAAGCTAAGAAACAACTCGCTCTGCACAGTGCTCTTACAGCCTACCGGGAACATCTCTTCCAAAGGCCTGTGAAACGCAGTTTCTTTGCAGGCCTGATCTGGATGAAGTAGAACTTCTGCTCTGGGTGTGCTACTTTGCCCTAGAGCTGAAAGGCACAACGTGCAGGCTTCTTTCCAAAGGCCGAGTTGGGCCCCACAGCATCTTGCTTCCAGCTCTTTGGGAAGCTAAGAAACAACTCGCTCTGCACAGTGCTCTTACAGCCTAGTGGGAACATCTCTTCCAAAGGCCTGTGAAACGCAGTTTCTTTGCAGGCCTGATCTGGCTGAAGTAGGACTTCTGCTCTGGGTGTGCTACATTGCCCTAGAGCTGAAAGGCACAACGTGCAGGCTTCTTTCCAAAGTGCGAGTTGGGCCCCACAGCATCTTGCTTCCAGCTCTTTGGGAAGCTAAGAAACAACTCGCTCTGCACAGTGCTCTTACAGCCTACAGGGAACATCTCTTCCAAAGGCCTGTGAAACGCAGTTTCTTTGCAGGCCTGATCTGGCTGAAGTAGGACTTCCGCTCTGGGTGTGCTACATTGCCCTAGAGCTGAAAGGCACAACGTGCAGGCTTCTTTCCAAAGGGCGAGTTGGGCCCCACAGCATCTTGCTTCCAGCTCTTTGGTAAGCTAAGAAACAACTCGCTCTGCACAGTGCTCTTACAGCCTACGGGGAACATCTCTTCCAAAGGCCTGTGAAACGCAGTTTCTTTGCAGGCCTGATCAGGCTGAAGTAGGACTTCTGCTCTGGGTGTGCTACATTGCCCTAGAGCTGAAAGGCACAACGTGCAGGCTTCTTTCCAAAGGGCGAGTTGGGCCCCACAGCATCTTGCTTCCAGCTCTTTGGGAAGCTAAGAAACAACTCGCTCTGCACACTGCTCTTACAGCCTACCGGGAACATCTCTTCCAAAGGCCTGTGAAACGCAGTTTCTTTGCAGTCCTGATCTGGCTGAAGTAGGACTCTGCTGTGGGTGTGCTACTTTGCCCTAGAGCTAAAAGGCACAACGTGCAGGCTTCTTTCCAAAGGGCGAGTTGGGCCCCACAGCATCTTGCTTCCAGCTCTTTGGGAAGCTAAGAAACAACTCGCTCTGCACAGTGCTCTTACAGCCTACCGGGAACATCTCTTCCAAAGGCCTGTGAAACGCAGGTTCTTTGCAGGCCTGATCTGGCTGAAGTAGGACTTCTGCTCTGGGTGTGCTACATTGCCCTAGAGCTGAAAGGCAAAACGTGCAGGCTTCTTTCCAAAGGGCGAGTTGGGCCCCACAGCATCTTGCTTCCAGCTCTTTGGTAAGCTAAGAAACAACTCGCTCTGCACAGTGCTCTTACAGCCTACCGGGAACATCTCTTCCAAAGGCCTGTGAAACGCAGTTTCTTTGCAGGCCTGATCTGGCTGAAGTAGGACTTCTTCTCTGGGTGTGCTACATTGCCCTAGAGCTGAAAGGCACAACGTGCAGGCTTCTTTCCAAAGGGCGAGTTGGGCACCACAGCGTCTTGCTTGCAGCTCTTTGGGAAGCTAAGAAACAACTCGCTCTGCACACTGCTCTTACAGCCTACCGGGAACATCTCTTCCAAAGGCCTGTGAAACGCAGTTTCTTTGCAGGCCTAATCTGCCTGAAGTAGGACTTCTGCTCTGGGTGTGCTACATTGCCATAGATCTGAAAGGCACAACGTGCAGGCTTCTTTCCTAAGGGCGAGTTGGGCCCCACAGCATCTTGCTTCCAGCTCTTTGGGAAGCTAAGAAACAACTCGCTCTGCTCAGTGCTCTTACACCCTAGTGGGTACATCTCTTTCAAAGTCCTGTGTAACGCAGTTTCTTTGCAGGCCTGATCTGGCTGTAGTAGGACTGCTGCTCTGGGTTTGTGACATTGCCCTAGAGCTGAAAGGAGCAACGTGCAGGCTTCTTTCCAGATGGCGAGTTGGGCCCCACAGCATCTTGCTTCCAGCTCTTTGGGAAGCTAAGAAACAACTCGCTCCGCAGAGTGCTCTTACAGCCTACCAGGTACATCTCTTCCAAAGGCCTGTGAAACGCCGTTTCTTTGCAGGCCTTATCTGGGTGAAGTAGGACTTCTGCTCTGGGTGTGCTACATTGCCCTAGAGCTGAAAGGCCCAACGTGCAGGCTTCTTTCCAAAGTGCGAGTTGGGCCCCACAGCATGTTGCTTCCAGCTCTTTGGGAAGCTAAGAATCAACTCGCTCTGCTCAGTGCTCTTACACCCTAGTGGGAACATCTCTTTCAAAGACTGTGTAACGCAGTTTCTTTGCAGGCCTGATCTGGCTGTAGTAGGACTGCTGCTCTGGGTTTGTGAAATTGCCCTAGAGCTGAAAGGCACAACGTGCAGGCTTCTTTCCAAAGGGCGAGTTGGGCCCCACAGCATCTTGCTTCCAGCTCTTTGGGAAGCTGAGAAACAACTCGCTCTGCACAGTGCTCTTACAGCCTACCGGGAACATCTCTTCCAAAGGCCTGTGTAACGCAGTTTCTTTGCAGGCCTGATCTGGCTGAAGTAGGACTTCTGCTCTGGGTGTGCTACATTGCCCTAGAGCTGAAAGGCACAACGTGCAGGCTTCTTTCCAAACGGCAAGTTGAGCCCCACAGCAACTTGCTTCCAGCTCTTTGGGAAGGTAAGAAACAACTCGCTCTGCTCAGTGATGTTGCAGCCTAGTGGGAAAATCTCACCAAAAGGCCTGTGTAACGCACTTTCTTTGCAGGCCTGATCTGGCTGAAGTAGGACTTCTGCTCAGGGTGTGCTACATTGCCCTAGAGCTGAAAGGCACAACCTGCAGGCTTCTTTCCAAAGGGCGAGTTGGGCCCCACAGCATCTTGCTTCCAGCTGTTTGGGAAGCTAAGAAACAACTCGCTCTGCACAGTGCTCTTACAGCCTACCGGGAACGTCTCTTCCAAAGGCCTGTGAAACTCAGTTTCTTTGCAGGCCTGATCTGGCTGAAGTAGGACTCTGCTCTGGGAGTGCTACGTTGCCCTAGAGCTGAAAGGCACAACGTGCAGGCTTCTTTCCAAAGGGCGAGTTGGGCCCCACAGCATGTTGCTTCCAGCTCTTTGGGAAGCTAAGAAACAACTCGCTCTGCTCAGTGCTCTTACACCCTAGTGGGAACATCTCTTTCAAAGCCTGTGTAACGCAGTTTCTTTGCAGGCCTGATCTGGCTGTAGTAGGACTGCTGCTCTGGGTTTGTGAAATTGCCCTAGAGCTGAAAGGCACAACGTGCAGGCTTCTTTCCAAAGGGCGAGTTGGGCCCCACAGCATCTTGCTTCCAGCTCTTTTGGAAGCTGAGAAACAACTCGCTCTGCACAGTGCTCTTACAGCCTACCGGGAACATCTCTTCCAAAAGCCTGTGTAACGCAGTTTCTTTGCAGGCCTGATCTGGCTGAAGTAGGACTTCTGCTCTGGGTGTGCTACATTGCCCTAGAGCTGAAAGGCACAACGTGCAGGCTTCTTTCCAAATGGCAAGTTGAGCCCCACAGCATCTTGCTTCCAGCTCTTTGGGAAGCTAAGAAACAACTCGCTCTGCTCAGTGATGTTGCAGCCTAGTGGGAAAATCTCACCCAAAGGCCTGTGTAACGCACTTTCTTTGCAGGCCTGATCTGGCTGAAGTAGGACTTCTGCTCTGGGTGTGCTACATTGCCCTAGAGCTGAAAGGCACAACGTGCAGATCTCTTTACAGATGGCGAGTTGGGCCCCACAGCATCTTGCTTCCAGCTCTTTGGGAAGCTAAGAAACAACTCGCTCCGCACAATGCTCTTACAGCCTACCGGGAACATCTCTTCCAAAGGCCTGTGAAACGCAGTTTCTTTGCCGGCCTGATCTGGCTGAAGTAGAACTTCTGCGCTGGGTGTGCCACTTTGCCCTAGAGCTGAAAGGCACAACGTGCACGTTTATTTCCAAAGGCCGAGTTGGGCCCCACAGCATCTTGCTTCCAGCTCTTTGGGAAGCTAAGAAACAACTCGCTCTGCACAGTGCTCTTACAGCCTACCGGGAACATCTCTACCAAAGGCCTGTGAAACGCAGTTTCTTTGCAGGCCTGATCTGGCTGAAGTAGGACTTCTTCTCTGGGTGTGCTACATTGTCCTAGAGCTGAAAGGCCCAACGTGCAGGCTTCTTTCCAAAGGGCGAGTTGGGCCCCACAGCATCTTGCTTGCAGCTCTTTGGGAAGCTAAGAAACAACTCGCTCTGCTCAGTGATGTTGCAGCCTAGTGGGAAAATCTCACCCAAAGGCCTGTGTAACGCAGTTTCTTTGCAGGCCTGATCTGGCTGAAGTAGGACTTCTGCCCTGGGTGTGCTACATTGCCCTAGAGCTGAAAGGCACAACGTGCAGGCTTCTTTCCAAAGGGCAAGTTGGGCCCCACAGCATCTTGCTTCCAGCTTTTGTAAAGCTAAGAAACAACTCGCTCTGCTCACTTCTCTTACAGCCTACCGGGAACATCTCTTCCAAAGGCCTGTGAAACGCAGTTTCTTTGCAGGTCTGATCTGGCTGAAGTAGGACTCTGCTGTGGGTGTGCTACTTTGCCCTAGAGCTGAAAGGCACAACGTGCAGGCTTCTTTCCGAAGGGCGCGTTGGGCTCCACTGCATCTTGCTTCCAGCTATTTGGCAAGCTAAGAAACAACTCGCTCTGCACAGTGCTCTTACAGCCCACCGGGAACATCTCTTCCAAAGGCCTGTGTAACGCAGATTCTTTGCAGGCCTGATCTCTCTGAAGTAGGACTTCTGCTCTGGGTGTGCTACATTGCCCTAGAGCTGAAAGGCACAATGTGCAGGCTTCTTTCCAAAGGGCGAGTTGGGACCCACAGAAACTTGCTTCCAGCTCTTTGGGAAGCTAAGAAACAACTCGCTTTGCACAGTGCTCTTACAGCCTAGTGGGAACATCTCTTTCAAAGTCCTGTGTAACGCAGTTTCTTTGCAGGCCTGATCTGGCTGTAGTAGCACTGCTGCTCTGGGTTTGTGACATTGCCCTAGAGCTGAAAGGAACAACGTGCAGGCTTCTTTCCAAAGGGCGAGTTGGGCCCCACAGCATCTTGCTTCCAGCTCTTTGGGAAGCTAAGAAACAACTCGCTCTGTACAGTGCTCTTACAGCCTACCGGGAACATCTCTTCCAAAGGCCTGTGAAACGCAGTTTCTTTGGAGGCCTGATCTGGATGAAGTAGAACTTCTGCTCTGGGTGTGCTACTTTGCCCTAGAGCTGAAAGGCACAACGTGCAGGCTTCTTTCCAAAGGCCGAGTTGGGCCCCACAGCATCTTGCTTCCAGCTCTTTGGGAAGCTAAGAATCAACTCGCTCTGCACAGTGCTCTTACAGCCTAGTGGGAACATCTCTTCCAAAGGCCTGTGAAACGCAGTTTCTTGGCAGGCCTGATCTGGCTGAAGTAGGACTTCTGCTCTGGGTGTGCTACATTGCCCTAGAGCTGAAAGGCACAACGTGCAGGCTTCTTTCCAAAGGGCGAGTTGGGCCCCACAGCATCTTGCTTCCAGCTCTTTGGGAAGCTAAGAAACAACTCGCTCTGCACAGTGCTCTTACAGCCTACAGGGAACATGTCTTCCAAAGGCCTGTGAAACGCAGTTTCTTTGCAGGCCTGATCTGGCTGAAGTAGGACTTCCGTTCTGGGTGTGCTACATTGCCCTAGAGCTGAAAGGCACAACGTGCAGGCTTCTTTCCAAAGGGCGAGTTGGGCCCCACAGCATCTTGCTTCCAGCTCTTAGGTAAGCTAAGAAACAACTCGCTGTGCACAGTGCTCTTACAGCCTACCGGGAACATCTCTTCCAAAGGCCTGTGAAACGCAGTTTCTTTGCAGGCCTGATCTGGCTGAAGTAGGACTTCTGCTCTGGGTGTGCTACATTGCCCTAGAGCTGAAAGGCACAACGTGCAGGCTTCTTTCCAAAGGGCGAGTTGGGCCCCACAGCATCTTGCTTCCAGCTCTTTGGGAAGCTAAGAAACAACTCGCTCTGCACACTGCTCTTACAGCCTACCGGGAACATCTCTTCCAAAGGCCTGTGAAACGCAGTTTCTTTGCAGTCCTGATCTGGCTGAAGTAGGACTTCTGCTCTGGGTGTGCTACTTTGCCCTAGAGCTAAAAGGCACAACGTGCAGGCTTCTTTCCAAAGGGCGAGTTGGGCCCCACAGCATCTTGCTTCCAGCTCTTTGGGAAGCTAAGAAACAACTCGCTCTGCACAGTGCTCTTACAGCCTACCGGGAACATCTCTTCCAAAGGCCTGTGAAACGCAGGTTCTTTGCAGGCCTGATCTGGCTGAAGTAGGACTTCTGCTCTGGGTGTGCTACATTGCCCTAGAGCTGAAAGGCAAAACGTGCAGGCTTCTTTCCAAAGGGCGAGTTGTGCCCCACAGCATCTTGCTTCCAGCTCTTAGGTAAGCTAAGAAAGAACTCGCTGTGCACAGTGCTCTTACAGCCTACCGGGAACATCTCTTCCAAAGGCCTGTGAAACGCAGTTTCTTTGCAGGCCTGATCTGGCTGAAGTAGGACATCTTCTCTGGGTGTGCTACATTGCCCTAGAGCTGAAAGGCACAACGTGCAGGCTTCTTTCCAAAGGGCGAGTTGGGCACCACAGCGTCTTGCTTGCAGCTCTTTGGGAAGCTAAGAAACAACTCGCTCTGCACACTGCTCTTACAGCCTACCGGGAACATCTCTTCCAAAGGCCTGTGAAACGCAGTTTCTTTGCAGGCCTAATCTGCCTGAAGTAGGACTTCTGCTCTGGGTGTGCTACATTGCCATAGATCTGAAAGGCACAACGTGCAGGCTTCTTTCCTAAGGGCGAGTTGGGCCCCACAGCATCTTGCTTCCAGCTCTTTGGGAAGCTAAGAAACAACTCGCTCTGCTCAGTGCTCTTACACCCTAGTGGGTACATCTCTTTCAAAGTCCTGTGTAACGCAGTTTCTTTGCAGGCCTGATCTGGCTGTAGTAGGACTGCTGCTCTGGGTTTGTGACATTGCCCTAGAGCTGAAAGGAGCAACGTGCAGGCTTCTTTCCAGATGGCGAGTTGGGCCCCACAGCATCTTGCTTCCAGCTCTTTGGGAAGCTAAGAAACAACTCGCTCCGCAGAGTGCTCTTACAGCCTACCGGGAACATCTCTTCCAAAGGCCTGTGAAACGCAGTTTCTTTGCAGGCCTTATCTGGGTGAAGTAGGACTTCTGCTCTGGGTGTGCTACATTGCCCTAGAGCTGAAAGGCCCAACGTGCAGGCTTCTTTCCAAAGTGCGAGTTGGGCCCCACAGCATGTTGCTTCCAGCTCTTTGGGAAGCTAAGAATCAACTCGCTCTGCTCAGTGCTCTTACACCCTAGTGGGAACATCTCTTTCAAAGACTGTGTAACGCAGTTTCTTTGCAGGCCTGATCTGGCTGTAGTAGGACTGCTGCTCTGGGTTTGTGAAATTGCCCTAGAGCTGAAAGGCACAACGTGCAGGCTTCTTTCCAAAGGGCGAGTTGGGCCCCACAGCATCTTGCTTCCAGCTCTTTGGGAAGCTGAGAAACAACTCGCTCTGCACAGTGCTCTTACAGCCTACCGGGAACATCTCTTCCAAAGGCCTGTGTAACGCAGTTTCTTTGCAGGCCTGATCTGGCTGAAGTAGGACTTCTGCTCTGGGTGTGCTACATTGCCCTAGAGCTGAAAGGCACAACGTGCAGGCTTCTTTCCAAACGGCAAGTTGAGCCCCACAGCAACTTGCTTCCAGCTCTTTGGGAAGCTAAGAAACAACTCGCTCTGCTCAGTGATGTTGCAGCCTAGTGGGAAAATCTCACCAAAAGGCCTGTGTAACGCACTTTCTTTGCAGGCCTGATCTGGCTGAAGTAGGACTTCTGCTCTGGGTGTGCTACATTGCCCTAGAGCTGAAAGGCACAACCTGCAGGCTTCTTTCCAAAGGGCGAGTTGGGCCCCACAGCATCTTGCTTCCAGCTGTTTGGGAAGCTAAGAAACAACTCGCTCTGCACAGTGCTCTTACAGCCTACCGGGAACGTCTCTTCCAAAGGCCTGTGAAACTCAGTTTCTTTGCAGGCCTGATCTGGCTGAAGTAGGACTCTGCTCTGGGAGTGCTACGTTGCCCTAGAGCTGAAAGGCACAACGTGCAGGCTTCTTTCCAAAGGGCGAGTTGGGCCCCACAGCATGTTGCTTCCAGCTCTTTGGGAAGCTAAGAAACAACTCGCTCTGCTCAGTGCTCTTACACCCTAGCTGGGAACATCTCTTTCAAAGCCTGTGTAACGCAGTTTCTTTGCAGGCCTGATCTGGCTGTAGTAGGACTGCTGCTCTGGGTGTGTGAAATTGCCCTAGAGCTGAAAGGCACAACGTGCAGGCTTCTTTCCAAAGGGCGAGTTGGGCCCCACAGCATCTTGCTTCCAGCTCTTTTGGAAGCTGAGAAACAACTCGCTCTGCACAGTGCTCTTACAGCCTACCGGGAACATCTCTTCCAAAAGCCTGTGTAAC
>NW_027227914.1:0-14550 GCF_037783145.1 Equus przewalskii | reverse complement strand
ACAGGCCTTTGGAAGAGATGTTCCCGGTAGGCTGTAAGAGCACTGTGCAGAGCGAGTTGTTTCTTAGCTTCCCAAAGAGCTGGAAGCAAGATGCTGTGGGGCCCAACTCGCCCTTTGGAAAGAAGCCTGCACGTTGTGCCTTTCAGCTCTAGGGCAAAGTAGCACACCCAGAGCAGAAGTCCTACTTCAGCCAGATCAGGCCTGCAAAGAAACTGCGTTTCACAGGCCTTTGGAAGAGATGTTCCCGGTAGGCTGTAAGAGCACTGTGCAGAGCGAGTTGTTTCTTAGCTTCCCAAAGAGCTGGAAGCAAGATGCTGTGGGGCCCAACTCGCCCTTTGGAAAGAAGCCTGCACGTTGTGCCTTTCAGCTCTAGGGCAAAGTAGCACACCCAGAGCAGAAGTCCTACTTCAGCCAGATCAGGCCTGCAAAGAAACTGCGTTTCACAGGCCTTTGGAAGAGATGTTCCCGGTAGGCTGTAAGAGCACTGTGCAGAGCGAGTTGTTTCTTAGCTTCCCAAAGAGCTGGAAGCAAGATGCTGTGGGGCCCAACTCGCCCTTTGGAAAGAAGCCTGCACGTTGTGCCTTTCAGCTCTAGGGCAAAGTAGCACACCCAGAGCAGAAGTCCTACTTCAGCCAGATCAGGCCTGCAAAGAAACTGCGTTTCACAGGCCTTTGGAAGAGATGTTCCCGGTAGGCTGTAAGAGCACTGTGCAGAGCGAGTTGTTTCTTAGCTTCCCAAAGAGCTGGAAGCAAGATGCTGTGGGGCCCAACTCGCCCTTTGGAAAGAAGCCTGCACGTTGTGCCTTTCAGCTCTAGGGCAAAGTAGCACACCCAGAGCAGAAGTCCTACTTCAGCCAGATCAGGCCTGCAAAGAAACTGCGTTTCACAGGCCTTTGGAAGAGATGTTCCCGGTAGGCTGTAAGAGCACTGTGCAGAGCGAGTTGTTTCTTAGCTTCCCAAAGAGCTGGAAGCAAGATGCTGTGGGGCCCAACTCGCCCTTTGGAAAGAAGCCTGCACGTTGTGCCTTTCAGCTCTAGGGCAAAGTAGCACACCCAGAGCAGAAGTCCTACTTCAGCCAGATCAGGCCTGCAAAGAAACTGCGTTTCACAGGCCTTTGGAAGAGATGTTCCCAGTAGGCTGTAAGAGCACTGTGCAGAGCGAGTTGTTTCTTAGCTTCCCAAAGAGCTGGAAGCAAGATGCTGTGGGGCCCAACTCGCCCTTTGGAAAGAAGCCTGCACGTTGTGCCTTTCAGCTCTAGGGCAAAGTAGCACACCCAGAGCAGAAGTCCTACTTCAGCCAGATCAGGCCTGCAAAGAAACTGCGTTTCACAGGCCTTTGGAAGAGATGTTCCCGGTAGGCTGTAAGAGCACTGTGCAGAGCGAGTTGTTTCTTAGCTTCCCAAAGAGCTGGAAGCAAGATGCTGTGGGGCCCAACTCGCCCTTTGGAAAGAAGCCTGCACGTTGTGCCTTTCAGCTCTAGGGCAAAGTAGCACACCCAGAGCAGAAGTCCTACTTCAGCCAGATCAGGCCTGCAAAGAAACTGCGTTTCACAGGCCTTTGGAAGAGATGTTCCCGGTAGGCTGTAAGAGCACTGTGCAGAGCGAGTTGTTTCTTAGCTTCCCAAAGAGCTGGAAGCAAGATGCTGTGGGGCCCAACTCGCCCTTTGGAAAGAAGCCTGCACGTTGTGCCTTTCAGCTCTAGGGCAAAGTAGCACACCCAGAGCAGAAGTCCTACTTCAGCCAGATCAGGCCTGCAAAGAAACTGCGTTTCACAGGCCTTTGGAAGAGATGTTCCCGGTAGGCTGTAAGAGCACTGTGCAGAGCGAGTTGTTTCTTAGCTTCCCAAAGAGCTGGAAGCAAGATGCTGTGGGGCCCAACTCGCCCTTTGGAAAGAAGCCTGCACGTTGTGCCTTTCAGCTCTAGGGCAAAGTAGCACACCCAGAGCAGAAGTCCTACTTCAGCCAGATCAGGCCTGCAAAGAAACTGCGTTTCACAGGCCTTTGGAAGAGATGTTCCCGGTAGGCTGTAAGAGCACTGTGCAGAGCGAGTTGTTTCTTAGCTTCCCAAAGAGCTGGAAGCAAGATGCTGTGGGGCCCAACTCGCCCTTTGGAAAGAAGCCTGCACGTTGTGCCTTTCAGCTCTAGGGCAAAGTAGCACACCCAGAGCAGAAGTCCTACTTCAGCCAGATCAGGCCTGCAAAGAAACTGCGTTTCACAGGCCTTTGGAAGAGATGTTCCCACTAGGCTGTAAGAGCACTGTGCAGAGCGAGTTGTTTCTTAGCTTCCCAAAGAGCTGGAAGCAAGATGCTGTGGGGCCCAACTCGCCCTTTGGAAAGAAGCCTGCACGTTGTGCCTTTCAGCTCTAGGGCAAAGTAGCACACCCAGAGCAGAAGTCCTACTTCAGCCAGATCAGGCCTGCAAAGAAACTGCGTTTCACAGGCCTTTGGAAGAGATGTTCCCGGTAGGCTGTAAGAGCACTGTGCAGAGCGAGTTGTTTCTTAGCTTCCCAAAGAGCTGGAAGCAAGATGCTGTGGGGCCCAACTCGCCCTTTGGAAAGAAGCCTGCACGTTGTGCCTTTCAGCTCTAGGGCAAAGTAGCACACCCAGAGCAGAAGTCCTACTTCAGCCAGATCAGGCCTGCAAAGAAACTGCGTTTCACAGGCCTTTGGAAGAGATGTTCCCGGTAGGCTGTAAGAGCACTGTGCAGAGCGAGTTGTTTCTTAGCTTCCCAAAGAGCTGGAAGCAAGATGCTGTGGGGCCCAACTCGCCCTTTGGAAAGAAGCCTGCACGTTGTGCCTTTCAGCTCTAGGGCAAAGTAGCACACCCAGAGCAGAAGTCCTACTTCAGCCAGATCAGGCCTGCAAAGAAACTGCGTTTCACAGGCCTTTGGAAGAGATGTTCCCGGTAGGCTGTAAGAGCACTGTGCAGAGCGAGTTGTTTCTTAGCTTCCCAAAGAGCTGGAAGCAAGATGCTGTGGGGCCCAACTCGCCCTTTGGAAAGAAGCCTGCACGTTGTGCCTTTCAGCTCTAGGGCAAAGTAGCACACCCAGAGCAGAAGTCCTACTTCAGCCAGATCAGGCCTGCAAAGAAACTGCGTTTCACAGGCCTTTGGAAGAGATGTTCCCGGTAGGCTGTAAGAGCACTGTGCAGAGCGAGTTGTTTCTTAGCTTCCCAAAGAGCTGGAAGCAAGATGCTGTGGGGCCCAACTCGCCCTTTGGAAAGAAGCCTGCACGTTGTGCCTTTCAGCTCTAGGGCAAAGTAGCACACCCAGAGCAGAAGTCCTACTTCAGCCAGATCAGGCCTGCAAAGAAACTGCGTTTCACAGGCCTTTGGAAGAGATGTTCCCACTAGGCTGTAAGAGCACTGTGCAGAGCGAGTTGTTTCTTAGCTTCCCAAAGAGCTGGAAGCAAGATGCTGTGGGGCCCAACTCGCCCTTTGGAAAGAAGCCTGCACGTTGTGCCTTTCAGCTCTAGGGCAAAGTAGCACACCCAGAGCAGAAGTCCTACTTCAGCCAGATCAGGCCTGCAAAGAAACTGCGTTTCACAGGCCTTTGGAAGAGATGTTCCCGGTAGGCTGTAAGAGCACTGTGCAGAGCGAGTTGTTTCTTAGCTTCCCAAAGAGCTGGAAGCAAGATGCTGTGGGGCCCAACTCGCCCTTTGGAAAGAAGCCTGCACGTTGTGCCTTTCAGCTCTAGGGCAAAGTAGCACACCCAGAGCAGAAGTCCTACTTCAGCCAGATCAGGCCTGCAAAGAAACTGCGTTTCACAGGCCTTTGGAAGAGATGTTCCCGGTAGGCTGTAAGAGCACTGTGCAGAGCGAGTTGTTTCTTAGCTTCCCAAAGAGCTGGAAGCAAGATGCTGTGGGGCCCAACTCGCCCTTTGGAAAGAAGCCTGCACGTTGTGCCTTTCAGCTCTAGGGCAAAGTAGCACACCCAGAGCAGAAGTCCTACTTCAGCCAGATCAGGCCTGCAAAGAAACTGCGTTTCACAGGCCTTTGGAAGAGATGTTCCCGGTAGGCTGTAAGAGCACTGTGCAGAGCGAGTTGTTTCTTAGCTTCCCAAAGAGCTGGAAGCAAGATGCTGTGGGGCCCAACTCGCCCTTTGGAAAGAAGCCTGCACGTTGTGCCTTTCAGCTCTAGGGCAAAGTAGCACACCCAGAGCAGAAGTCCTACTTCAGCCAGATCAGGCCTGCAAAGAAACTGCGTTTCACAGGCCTTTGGAAGAGATGTTCCCGCTAGGCTGTAAGAGCACTGTGCAGAGCGAGTTGTTTCTTAGCTTCCCAAAGAGCTGGAAGCAAGATGCTGTGGGGCCCAACTCGCCCTTTGGAAAGAAGCCTGCACGTTGTGCCTTTCAGCTCTAGGGCAAAGTAGCACACCCAGAGCAGAAGTCCTACTTCAGCCAGATCAGGCCTGCAAAGAAACTGCGTTTCACAGGCCTTTGGAAGAGATGTTCCCGGTAGGCTGTAAGACCACTGTGCAGAGCGAGTTGTTTCTTAGCTTCCCAAAGAGCTGGAAGCAAGATGCTGTGGGGCCCAACTCGCCCTTTGGAAAGAAGCCTGCACGTTGTGCCTTTCAGCTCTAGGGCAATGTAGCACACCCTGAGCAGAAGTCCTACTTCAGCCAGATCAGGCCTGCCAAGAAACTGCGTTTCACAGGCCTTTGGAAGAGATGTTCCCGGTAGGCTGTAAGAGCACTGTGCAGAGCGAGTTGTTTCTTTAGCTTCCCAAAGAGCTGGAAGCAAGAAGCTGTGGGGCCCAAGTTTCCCTTTGGAAAGAAGCCTGCAGGTTGTGCCTTTCAGCTCTAGGGCAATGTAGCACACCCAGAGCAGAAGTCCTACTTCAGCCAGATCAGGCCTGCAAAGAAACTGCGTTACACAGGCCTTTGGGTGAGATTTTCCCACTAGGCTGCAACATCACTGAGAAGAGCGAGTTGTTTCTTAGCTTCCCAAAGAGCTGGAAGCAAGATGCTGTGGGGCTCAACTTGCCGTTTTGGAAAGAAGCCTGCACGTTGTGCCTTTTCAGTTCTAGGGCAATGTAGCACACCCAGAGCAGAAGTCCTACTTCAGCCAGATAAGGCCTGCAAAGAAACGGCGTTTCACACGCCTTTGGAAGACATGTTCCCGGTAGGCTGTAAGAGCACTGTGCGGAGCGAGTTGTTACTTAGCTTCCCAAAGAGCTGGAGGCAGCAAGATGTGTGTGGGTCCCAACTCGCCATCTGGAAAGAAGCCTGCACGTTGCTCCTTTCAGCTCTAGGGCAATGTCACAAACCCAGAGCAGCAGTGGTACTACAGCCAGATCAGGCCTGCAAAGAAACTGCGTTACACAGGACTTTGAAAGAGATGTTCCCACTAGGGTGTAAGAGCACTGAGCAGAGCGAGTTGTTTCTTTGCTTCCCAAAGAGCTGGAAGCAAGATGCTGTGGGGCCCAACTCGCCCTTTGGAAAGAAGCCTACACGTTGTGCGTTGAGCTCTAGGGCAATGTCTCACACCCAAGCAGAAGTCCTACTCAGCCAGATCAGGCCTGCAAAGAAACTGCATTCACAGGCCTTGGGAAGAGATGCCCCCGGTAGGCTGTAAGAGCACTGTGCAGAGCGAGTTGTTTCTTAGCTTCCCAAAGAGCTGGAAGCAAGTTGCTGTGGGGCCCAACTCGCCCTTTGGAAAGAGCCTGCACGTTGTGCCTTTGAGCTCTAGGGCAATGTAGCACACCCAGAGCAGAAGTCCTACTTCAGCCAGATCAGGCCTGCCAAGAAACTGCGTTTCACAGGCCTTTGGAAGAGATGTTCCCGGTAGGCTGTAAGAGCACTGTGCAGAGCGAGTTGTTTCTTAGCTTCCCAAACAGCTGGAAGCAAGATGCTGTGGGCCCAACTCGCCCCTTGGAAAGAAGCCTGCAGGTTGTGCCTTTCAGCTCTAGGGCAATGTCGCACACCCAGAGCAGAAGTCCTACTTCAGCCAGATCAGGCCTGCAAAGAAACTGCGTTACACAGGCCTTTGGGTGAGATTTTCCCACTAGGCTGCAACATCACTGAGCAGAGCGAGTTGTTTCTTACCTTCCCAAAGAGCTGGAAGCAAGATGCTGTGGGGCTCAACTTGCCGTTTGGAAAGAAGCCTGCAGGTTGTGCCTTTCAGCTCTAGGGCAATGTAGCACACCCAGAGCAGAAGTCCTACTTCAGCCAGATCAGGCCTGCAAAGAAACTGCGTTACACAGGCGTTTGGAAGAGATGTTGCCGGTAGGCTGTAAGAGCACTGTGCAGAGCGAGTTGTTTCTCAGCTTCCCAAAGAGCTGGAAGCAAGATGCTGTGGGGCCCAACTCGCCCTTTGGAAAGAAGCCTGCACGTTGTGCCTTTCAGCTCTAGGGCAATGTAGCACACCCAGAGCAGAAGTCCTTCTTCAGCCGGATCAGGCCTGCAAAGAAACTGCGTTTCACAGGCCTTTGGAAGAGATGTTCCCGGTAGGCTGTAAGAGCACTGTGCAGAGCGAGTTGCTTCTTAGCTTCCCAAAGAGCTGGAAGCAAGATGCTGTGGGGCCCAACTCGCCCTTTGGAAAGAAGCCTGCACGTTGGGCCTTTCAGCTCTAGGGCAATGTAGCACACCCAGAGAAGATGTCCTACTTCAGCCAGATCAGGCCTGCAAAGAAACTGCGTTTCACAGGCCTTTGGAAGAGATGTTCCCGGTAGGGTGTAAGAGCACTGTGCAGAGCGAGTTGTTTCTTAGCTTCCCAAAGAGCTGGAAGAAAGATGTTTTGGGGCCACACTCGCCCTTTGGAAAGAAGCCTGCACATTGTGCCTTTCAGCTCTAGGGCAATGTAGCACACCTAGAGAAGAATTCCTACTTCAGCAAGATCAGGCCTGCAAAGAAACTGCGTTACACAGTCGTTTGGAAGATATCTACCCACTGGGCTGTAAGAGCACTGTGCAGAGCGAGTTGTTTCTTAGCTTCCCAAAGAGCTGGAAGCAAGATGCTGTGGGGCCCAACTCGCCCTTTGGAAAGAAGCCTTCACGTTGTGCCTTTCAGCTCTAGGGCAATGTAGCACACCCAGAGCAGAAGTCCTACTTCAGCCAGATCAGGCCTGCAAAGAAACTGAGTTTCACAGGCCTTTGGAAGAGATGTTCCCGGTAGGCTGTAAGACCACTGTGCAGAGCGAGTTGTTTCTTAGCTTCCCAAAGAGCTGGAAGCAAGATGCTGTGGGGCCCAACTCGCCCTTTGGAAAGAAGCCTGCACGTTGTGCCTTTCAGCTCTAGGGCAATGTAGCACACCCTGAGCAGAAGTCCTACTTCAGCCAGATCAGGCCTGCCAAGAAACTGCGTTTCACAGGCCTTTGGAAGAGATGTTCCCGGTAGGCTGTAAGAGCACTGTGCAGAGCGAGTTGTTTCTTAGCTTCCCAAAGAGCTGGAAGCAAGATGCTGTGGGGCCCAACTCCCCCTTTGGAAAGAAGCCTGCGCGTTGTGCCTTTCAGCTCTAAGGCAATGTAGCACACCTAGAGCAAAAGTCCTACTTCAGCCGGATCAGGCCTGCAAAGAAACTGCGTTTAACAGGCCTTTGGAAGAGATGTTCCCGGTAGGCTGTAAGAGCACTGTGCAGAGCGAGTTGTTTCTTAGCTTCCCAAAGAGCTGGAAGCAAGATGCTGTGGGGCCCAACTCGCCCTTTGGAAAGAAGCCTGCACGTTGTGCCTTTCAGCTCTAGGGCAATGTAGCACACCCAGAGCAGAAGTCCTACTTCAGCCAGATCAGGCCTGCCAAGAAACTGCGTTTCACAGGCTTTGGAAGAGAAGTTCCCATTAGGCTGTAAGAGCACTGTGCAGAGCGAGTTGTTTGTTAGCTTCCCAAAGAGATGAAAGCAAGATGCTGTGGGGCCCAACTCGCCCTTTGGAAAGAAGCCTTCACGTTGTGCCTTTCAGCTCTAGGGCAATGTAGCACACCCAGAGCAGAAGTCCTACTTCAGCCAGATCAGGCCTGCCAAGAAACTGCGTTTCACAGGCTTTGGAAGAGAAGTTCCCATTAGGCTGTAAGAGCACTGTGCAGAGCGAGTTGTTTGTTAGCTTCCCAAAGAGATGAAAGCAAGATGCTGTGGGGCCCAACTCGCCCTTTGGAAAGAAGCCTTCACGTTGTGCCTTTCAGCTCTAGGGCAATGTAGCACACCCAGAGCAGAAGTCCTACTTCAGCCAGATCAGGCCTGCCAAGAAACTCCGTTTCACAGGCCTTTGGAAGAGAAGTTCCCATTAGGCTGTAAGAGCACTGTGCAGAGCGAGTTGTTTCTTAGCTTCCCAAACAGCTGGAAGCAAGATGCTGTGGGGCCCAACTCGGCCTTTGGAAAGAAGCCTGCAGGTTGTGCCTTTCAGCTCTAGGGCAATGTAGCACACCCAGAGCAGAAGTCCTACTTCAGCCAGATCAGGCCTGCAAAGAAACTGCGTTACACAGGCCTTTGGGTGAGATTTTCCCACTAGGCTGCAACATCACTGAGCAGAGCGAGTTGTTTCTTACCTTCCCAAAGAGCTGGAAGCAAGATGCTGTGGGGCTCAACTTGCCGTTTGGAAAGAAGCCTGCAGGTTGTGCCTTTCAGCTCTAGGGCAATGTAGCACACCCAGAGCAGAAGTCCTACTTCAGCCAGATCAGGCCTGCAAAGAAACTGCGTTACACAGGCGTTTGGAAGAGATGTTCCCGGTAGGCTGTAAGAGCACTGTGCAGAGCGAGTTGTTTCTCAGCTTCCCAAAGAGCTGGAAGCAAGATGCTGTGGGGCCCAACTCGCCCTTTGGAAAGAAGCCTGCACGTTGTGCCTTTCAGCTCTAGGGCAATGTAGCACACCCAGAGCAGAAGTCCTTCTTCAGCCGGATCAGGCCTGCAAAGAAACTGCGTTTCACAGGCCTTTGGAAGAGATGTTCCCGGTAGGCTGTAAGAGCACTGTGCAGAGCGAGTTGCTTCTTAGCTTCCCAAAGAGCTGGAAGCAAGATGCTGTGGGGCCCAACTCGCCCTTTGGAAAGAAGCCTGCACGTTGGGCCTTTCAGCTCTAGGGCAATGTAGCACACCCAGAGAAGATGTCCTACTTCAGCCAGATCAGGCCTGCAAAGAAACTGCGTTTCACAGGCCTTTGGAAGAGATGTTTCCGGTAGGGTGTAAGAGCACTGTGCAGAGCGAGTTGTTTCTTAGCTTCCCAAAGAGCTGGAAGAAAGATGTTTTGGGGCCACACTCGCCCTTTGGAAAGAAGCCTGCACATTGTGCCTTTCAGCTCTAGGGCAATGTAGCACACCTAGAGAAGAATTCCTACTTCAGCAAGATCAGGCCTGCAAAGAAACTGCGTTACACAGTCGTTTGGAAGATATCTACCCACTGGGCTGTAAGAGCACTGTGCAGAGCGAGTTGTTTCTTAGCTTCCCAAAGAGCTGGAAGCAAGATGCTGTGGGGCCCAACTCGCCCTTTGGAAAGAAGCCTTCACGTTGTGCCTTTCAGCTCTAGGGCAATGTAGCACACCCAGAGCAGAAGTCCTACTTCAGCCAGATCAGGCCTGCAAAGAAACTGAGTTTCACAGGCCTTTGGAAGAGATGTTCCCGGTAGGCTGTAAGACCACTGTGCAGAGCGAGTTGTTTCTTAGCTTCCCAAAGAGCTGGAAGCAAGATGCTGTGGGGCCCAACTCGCCCTTTGGAAAGAAGCCTGCACGTTGTGCCTTTCAGCTCTAGGGCAATGTAGCACACCCTGAGCAGAAGTCCTACTTCAGCCAGATCAGGCCTGCCAAGAAACTGCGTTTCACAGGCCTTTGGAAGAGATGTTCCCGGTAGGCTGTAAGAGCACTGTGCAGAGCGAGTTGTTTCTTAGCTTCCCAAAGAGCTGGAAGCAAGATGCTGTGGGGCCCAACTCCCCCTTTGGAAAGAAGCCTGCGCGTTGTGCCTTTCAGCTCTAAGGCAATGTAGCACACCTAGAGCAAAAGTCCTACTTCAGCCGGATCAGGCCTGCAAAGAAACTGCGTTTAACAGGCCTTTGGAAGAGATGTTCCCGGTAGGCTGTAAGAGCACTGTGCAGAGCGAGTTGTTTCTTAGCTTCCCAAAGAGCTGGAAGCAAGATGCTGTGGGGCCCAACTCGCCCTTTGGAAAGAAGCCTGCACGTTGTGCCTTTCAGCTCTAGGGCAATGTAGCACACCCAGAGCAGAAGTCCTACTTCAGCCAGATCAGGCCTGCCAAGAAACTGCGTTTCACAGGCTTTGGAAGAGAAGTTCCCATTAGGCTGTAAGAGCACTGTGCAGAGCGAGTTGTTTGTTAGCTTCCCAAAGAGATGAAAGCAAGATGCTGTGGGGCCCAACTCGCCCTTTGGAAAGAAGCCTTCACGTTGTGCCTTTCAGCTCTAGGGCAATGTAGCACACCCAGAGCAGAAGTCCTACTTCAGCCAGATCAGGCCTGCCAAGAAACTGCGTTTCACAGGCTTTGGAAGAGAAGTTCCCATTAGGCTGTAAGAGCACTGTGCAGAGCGAGTTGTTTGTTAGCTTCCCAAAGAGATGAAAGCAAGATGCTGTGGGGCCCAACTCGCCCTTTGGAAAGAAGCCTTCACGTTGTGCCTTTCAGCTCTAGGGCAATGTAGCACACCCAGAGCAGAAGTCCTACTTCAGCCAGATCAGGCCTGCCAAGAAACTCCGTTTCACAGGCCTTTGGAAGAGAAGTTCCCATTAGGCTGTAAGAGCACTGTGCAGAGCGAGTTGTTTCTTAGCTTCCCAAACAGCTGGAAGCAAGATGCTGTGGGGCCCAACTCGCCCTTTGGAAAGAAGCCTGCAGGTTGTGCCTTTCAGCTCTAGGGCAATGTAGCACACCCAGAGCAGAAGTCCTACTTCAGCCAGATCAGGCCTGCAAAGAAACTGCGTTACACAGGCCTTTGGGTGAGATTTTCCCACTAGGCTGCAACATCACTGAGAAGAGCGAGTTGTTTCTTAGCTTCCCAAAGAGCTGGAAGCAAGATGCTGTGGGGCTCAACTTGCCGTTTGGAAAGAAGCCTGCACGTTGTGCCTTTCAGTTCTAGGGCAATGTAGCACACCCAGAGCAGAAGTCCTACTTCAGCCAGATAAGGCCTGCAAAGAAACGGCGTTTCACACGCCTTTGGAAGACATGTTCCCGGTAGGCTGTAAGAGCACTGTGCGGAGCGAGTTGTTACTTAGCTTCCCAAAGAGCTGGAAGCAACATGCTGTGGGTCCCAACTCGCCATCTGGAAAGAAGCCTGCACGTTGCTCCTT
Source organism: Equus przewalskii (assembly GCF_037783145.1). NCBI lineage: Eukaryota > Metazoa > Chordata > Mammalia > Perissodactyla > Equidae > Equus > Equus przewalskii. The sequence goes on along the minus strand of NW_027227914.1, from coordinate 3,361 downwards.
TCAGCTCTAGGGCAATGTCACAAACCCAGAGCAGCAGTGGTACTACAGCCAGATCAGGCCTGCAAAGAAACTGCGTTACACAGGACTTTGAAAGAGATGTTCCCACTAGGGTGTAAGAGCACTGAGCAGAGCGAGTTGTTTCTTTGCTTCCCAAAGAGCTGGAAGCAAGATGCTGTGGGGCCCAACTCGCCCTTTGGAAAGAAGCCTACACGTTGTGCGTTTCAGCTCTAGGGCAATGTAGCACACCCAGAGCAGAAGTCCTACTTCAGCCAGATCAGGCCTGCAAAGAAACTGCGTTTCACAGGCCTTTGGAAGAGATGTTCCCGGTAGGCTGTAAGAGCACTGTGCAGAGCGAGTTGTTTCTTAGCTTCCCAAAGAGCTGGAAGCAAGATGCTGTGGGGCCCAACTCGCCCTTTGGAAAGAAGCCTGCACGTTGTGCCTTTGAGCTCTAGGGCAATGTAGCACACCCAGAGCAGAAGTCCTACTTCAGCCAGATCAGGCCTGCCAAGAAACTGCGTTTCACAGGCCTTTGGAAGAGATGTTCCCGGTAGGCTGTAAGAGCACTGTGCAGAGCGAGTTGTTTCTTAGCTTCCCAAACAGCTGGAAGCAAGATGCTGTGGGGCCCAACTCGCCCTTTGGAAAGAAGCCTGCAGGTTGTGCCTTTCAGCTCTAGGGCAATGTAGCACACCCAGAGCAGAAGTCCTACTTCAGCCAGATCAGGCCTGCAAAGAAACTGCGTTACACAGGCCTTTGGGTGAGATTTTCCCACTAGGCTGCAACATCACTGAGCAGAGCGAGTTGTTTCTTACCTTCCCAAAGAGCTGGAAGCAAGATGCTGTGGGGCTCAACTTGCCGTTTGGAAAGAAGCCTGCAGGTTGTGCCTTTCAGCTCTAGGGCAATGTAGCACACCCAGAGCAGAAGTCCTACTTCAGCCAGATCAGGCCTGCAAAGAAACTGCGTTACACAGGCGTTTGGAAGAGATGTTCCCGGTAGGCTGTAAGAGCACTGTGCAGAGCGAGTTGTTTCTCAGCTTCCCAAAGAGCTGGAAGCAAGATGCTGTGGGGCCCAACTCGCCCTTTGGAAAGAAGCCTGCACATTGTGCCTTTCAGCTCTAGGGCAATGTAGCACACCTAGAGAAGAATTCCTACTTCAGCAAGATCAGGCCTGCAAAGAAACTGCGTTACACAGTCGTTTGGAAGATATCTACCCACTGGGCTGTAAGAGCACTGTGCAGAGCGAGTTGTTTCTTAGCTTCCCAAAGAGCTGGAAGCAAGATGCTGTGGGGCCCAACTCCCCCTTTGGAAAGAAGCCTGCGCGTTGTGCCTTTCAGCTCTAAGGCAATGTAGCACACCTAGAGCAAAAGTCCTACTTCAGCCGGATCAGGCCTGCAAAGAAACTGCGTTTAACAGGCCTTTGGAAGAGATGTTCCCGGTAGGCTGTAAGAGCACTGTGCAGAGCGAGTTGTTTCTTAGCTTCCCAAAGAGCTGGAAGCAAGATGCTGTGGGGCCCAACTCGCCCTTTGGAAAGAAGCCTGCACGTTGTGCCTTTCAGCTCTAGGGCAATGTAGCACACCCAGAGCAGAAGTCCTACTTCAGCCAGATCAGGCCTGCCAAGAAACTGCGTTTCACAGGCTTTGGAAGAGAAGTTCCCATTAGGCTGTAAGAGCACTGTGCAGAGCGAGTTGTTTGTTAGCTTCCCAAAGAGATGAAAGCAAGATGCTGTGGGGCCCAACTCGCCCTTTGGAAAGAAGCCTTCACGTTGTGCCTTTCAGCTCTAGGGCAATGTAGCACACCCAGAGCAGAAGTCCTACTTCAGCCAGATCAGGCCTGCCAAGAAACTCCGTTTCACAGGCCTTTGGAAGAGAAGTTCCCATTAGGCTGTAAGAGCACTGTGCAGAGCGAGTTGTTTGTTAGCTTCCCAAAGAGATGAAAGCAAGATGCTGTTGGGCCCAACTCGCCCTTTGCAAAGAAGCCTGCACGTTGGGCCTTTCAGCTCTAGGGCAATGTAGCACACCCAGAGCAGAAGTCCTACTTCAGACAGATGAGGCCTGCAAAGAACCTGCGTTTCACAGGCCTTTGGAAGAGATGTTCCCGGTAGGCTGTAAGAGCACTGTGCAGAGCAAGTTGTTTCTTAGCTTCCCAAAGAGCTGGCAGCAAGATGCTGTGGGGCCCAACTCGCCCTTTGGAAAGAAGCCTGCACGTTGTACCTTTCAGCTCTAGGGCAATGTAGCACACCCAGAGCAGAAGTCCTACTTCAGCCAGATCAGGCCTGCCAAGAAACTGCGTTTCACAGGCCTTTGGAAGAGATGTTCCCTTTAGGATGTAAGAGCACTGTGCACAGCGAGTTGTTTCTTAGCTTCCCAAAGAGCTGGAAGCAAGATGCTGTGGGGCCCAACTCGCCCTTTGGAAAGAAGCCTGCATGTTGTGCCTTTCAGCTCTAGGGCAATGTAGCACTCACAGAGCAGAAGTCCTACTTCAGCCAGATCAGGCCTGCAAAGAAACTGCGTTACACAGGCCTTTGGAAGAGATGTTCCCGGTAGGCTGTAAGAGCACTGTGCAGAGCGAGTTGTTTCTTAGCTTCCTAAAGAGCTGGAAGCAAGATGCTGTGGAGCCCAACTCGCCCTTTGGAAAGAAGCCTGCACGTTGTGCCTTTCAGCTCTAGGGCAAAGTAGCACACCCAGAGCAGAAGTCCTACTTCAGCCAGATCAGGCCTGCCAAGAAACTGCGTTTCACAGGCCTTTGGAAGAGATGTTCCCGGTAGGCTGTAAGAGCACTGTGCAGAGCGAGTTGTTTCTTAGCTTCCCAAACAGCTGGAAGCAAGATGCTGTGGGGCCCAACTCGCCCTTTGGAAAGAAGCCTGCAGGTTGTGCCTTTCAGCTCTAGGGCAATGTAGCACACCCAGAGCAGAAGTCCTACTTCAGCCAGATCAGGCCTGCAAAGAAACTGCGTTACACAGGCCTTTGGGTGAGATTTTCCCACTAGGCTGCAACATCACTGAGAAGAGCGAGTTGTTTCTTAGCTTCCCAAAGAGCTGGAAGCAAGATGCTGTGGGGCTCAACTTGCCGTTTGGAAAGAAGCCTGCACGTTGTGCCTTTCAGTTCTAGGGCAATGTAGCACACCCAGAGCAGAAGTCCTACTTCAGCCAGATAAGTCCTGCAAAGAAACGGCGTTTCACACGCCTTTGGAAGACATGTTCCCGGTAGGCTGTAAGAGCACTGTGCGGAGCGAGTTGTTACTTAGCTTCCCAAAGAGCTGGAAGCAAGATGCTGTGGGTCCCAACTCGCCATCTGGAAAGAAGCCTGCACGTTGCTCCTTTCAGCTCTAGGGCAATGTCACAAACCCAGAGCAGCAGTGGTACTACA